>NC_056746.1:341295937-341400198 GCF_019279795.1 Protopterus annectens
AGTTTCATATGTTGAAATATCAGAATTTCCTCCTTTCTCAGCTAAAATCTAAAGTGGATGCAGAGTGTAAAAGAATTTGCAGGATTTGGTGCATGTTTCTGAACAGGTGGGAAACATTCTTTGCAGTGTGGTTTTGATGCTTTGCAGGCTTCTTCTAGAGTGGCTGCCACTGGTTCAGTTCAACCCTTGTAGGCAAGCCTGGCTTGGGATCAAATTTATCTGAGCATGTTAAGTCTAAATTCTGGATGCCTTTACAGTCAGTTTTGTTTGGTCCTCCTGTGGAGTCTGTTTTGAAGAAAATGGAGGACAAGGCTAAGTCTATGCAGACTGTTAAAGATTTTTTGCAGGTTCAACCTCCTAAGTTTAGTAGAAATTGGCCGGCTAAGGGGTGGACGTACCCTTCTTCTGATTCCCAGTCTAGGGGTAGATCTAGGCGTGGTAGGGGCAGAGCTCAGAGTACCTTTAGGCCTAGAACATGGAGTTAGCCTGCTCAATCTGCTGGTGAGGGTAGGGGCCAGTCCTTTCGTAAACAGGCCCAATGACCTGCATTTTCAGCTGCCAGATTCTTCTTGCCTGGCAGCTCCTTTGGGAGGAAAGCTAGCTCTCTTCAAGCAAAATTGGTTTTAATCACCCAAGACAAATGGGTGTTGGACATTATAAACAAGGTTACAAGTTTTATTTCCATACCTTGCCTCCTTTCAAAGGTATGCCAGACATTCCTCCTCGCAAAGGATGGAGGCTCACAAACAGATTTCATTACTTCAACTTCACATGGAGCCATACAGCCAGTTCCTCCTTCAGAAGTGGGTCTAGGGTTTTATTCCCGCCTGTTTCTAGTACCAAAGAAAGGGAACACGTGGAGACTGATTTTGGATTTATCTCTCCTCAACACTTATTTGGACATTCCAAAGTTCAAAATGTTGACATTACAACAACTTTTGCCTCTGCTGGGAAAAGATCACTGGATGGTAACTCTGGATCTAAAAGAGGCTTATCTTCATGTTCCTATCAGGCCCAGTTGCAGGAAGTACCTGCGTTTTCGAGCTGGAAATTTACATTATCAGTTCTCTGCATTGCCCTTTGGCTTATCTACTGCGCCCAGAGTGTTCACAAAGGTTCTGGCTCAGTGATAGCCTTTTCAGGATGGAAGGAATACAAATTTATCCTTATTTGGACGATTGCCTGATTATGGCACAAGACAAGGGCGAGCTTCTTCAGCATCTACAGTATGTGATGGTAGTGTTAAGATGCCTAGGGTATTCTGTGAGACGAAACAAAGTCCAGTCTAGTACCCTCTTGGGACATGTGCTTTCTGGGTGTGAGACTGAATACAGCGTCCCAGATGGCCTTTTTGACCCCGGGCAAACAGAGCAGTCTTTCACTGTATTACCATCAAATGATTCTACAGTCCAGCCTGACTGCAAGGACAGTCCTTCAAGCCTTACTTAGGGTTCATGGCATCTTGTATTCTGGTGCTTCCCAATGCCAAATTGCATATGAGGAAGCTTCAATGGTATCTCAAAATCTATGGACACAACACTGCCAGGATCTAGACACTGTCATTCAGATAATTCCTTGCATTCAGAAGGAATTTTTGTGGTAAGGCTCAGGAATGTCACCTAAACAAGGGACTCTCTGTGACCCGACCAGATCAGATTCTAACGACGGATGCCTCGGACAAGGCTTGGGGAGCACACCTCAATGGAAAATGGGTGCAAGACACGTGGCCTGCCAGACTTCAACATTTGCATATCAACTTGAAGGAGATGTTAGCAGTACAATTTGCATTGATGGCTTTCAAGGATTTACTTCACTCAGGGCAGGTGTTGATTCTAACAGACAACACAACTGTCATGTGGTACATCAACAAGCAAGGGGAACTCATTACACCTCTTTGCAGACAAGCGATGATTTTGTGGGAGACAGCTCTCAGTTACAACCTCAATCTTCAGGCAAGATTTCTACCAGGAGCACAGAACTCCTTAGCAGATGTATTGAGCAGACAAATAGTGGATCCTCACAGTGGAAATTGGATCCCTCAGGTATTTCAAAAGTTGACAGTGTCATGGGGAACTCCAGACATAGATCTGTTAAGCTTCTCCACTAAATTACCAGTTGCCAAAGTTTTGCACAAAAGGTTTCATCCACAGCTTGGAAGGTGGACGCTCTGTCATTCAGTTGGAACAATCTTCATGTATATGCCTTTCCACCTCTACCTCTTCTGGCCAAGGTTCTCTTGAAGGCCAGACAAGACAAACCATCCATGATCCTGATAGCACCGGACTGGCCTGACAACACTGGTACCCACTACTGAGGAGTTTGGTCCGAGAGCCTCCATGGCCTCTGCCTTTGATTCCACACCTTTTGTCTCAGGAGGCAATCATTTTCTCAATGTCAGAATTCAGTCTCTGCATCTAACAGCCTGGCATATTCTGTTTTAGATTCTGGAGGTTCTCAGCTTCCACAGCAAGTTTTGAATGTTATTTTTGGAGGCCAGGAGGCCTAGTACAAGGAAAGTTTATGCTGATAAATGGAGGAGATTTTTTATTTGGAGCAAAGGGAAGGACTTTGATGTTTCCAAGCCTAATTTGAGTGCTTCCTTACAATATCTTACTGAGTTATTAGACAAAGGTTTGTCCTTCTCCTCCATAAAGATTCATGCTGCAGCCATTTCGGCTAATTATGACTGTGACCCTCCTTTATTCTCTCATCCTTTGTTTAAGCAGTTTCTCAGAGGGGCAAAGAACATAAGACCCCCACGTAGAGCTCCTACTCCTGCTTGGGATCTCAATTTTGTGTTGGAAAAGCTTACGCTACAACCTTTTGAGCCTGCAGCTACTGCCGAGTTAAAGTATTTGTCATGGAAAACTGCTTTTTTGTTGGCCATTACTTCTGCAAGAAGGGTTTCTGAATTACAGGCCCTTATGGCAGTGGAGCCTTTCTTGATTTTTCATAAGGATAGGGTATCTTTAGTACTAATCCTTCCTTTATGCCTAAAGTGGTTTCTAGTGTGGCCTTAAACCAAACTATTCATTTGCCTACTTTTTATGCAAATCCTCAAAATAAAGGGAGAAGATTTTGCATACTTTGGATATTCACAGGCAGTTGCGTTATTATTTGAGCAGAACCAAGGAGTTCAGACAGTCTCAGCAGTTGTTTGTTTCTTTTGCTTTGGGTTCACAGGGTAGACCTGTTTCAAAACAAACTATTTCTAAATGGATTGGGTTTTGTATTTCTTTTGTTATTCCCATCATGGTAAGGAGATTCCGACTGGGAATCAGACCTCATTCCACTAGAGCTACTGCAACTTCTACTGCCTTTCTAAGGGGGGTAGCTACAAAGGATATTTTGGAAGCAGCCACTTGGAGTTCAGTGCATATTTTTTCTAAACATTACCACCTTCCTCTTTATTCTAAGTCTAGGGCTGGATTTGCCACTGCAATATTACAGGGCATTTTAGCAGCCCCTAATGCTTTATGATTTTTCCAACCTCCCTTTCCCTTTGCTTTGGGATTCTACCCATAAGTAAGGACTGCAGCAATGTGAGATGAAGAACATAGTACAGTTTTGTACCTACCATAAATGTAGATGTTCGAAGATCCACATTGCTGCAGTCCAATTTTTCCTCCCTCCTTCCCCTCTGTAGCTTAGCATGGTTATATGGTTTGGGTGATGGCTGTAGTTGGGCATATCTTTTGGGAAGGTACTCTGTTTTTTGGCTATGGCCTTTCTTTTAGGGCCTTCTGACATCTGGGGCAAGAAAAGACTGAGGATATGACGTCGGTCATGCGCTTTTATACCCTGACGCTCTGATGTCAGGGCTGTGCGCCCATGACCGACGTCAGCCTAATACTTTGGTATTCGGGCCGACCGAAGACAGCGGACTACCCATAAGTAAGGACTGCAGCAATGTGGATCTTCGAACATCTACATTTATGGTAGGCACAAAACTGTACTTTATAGAGGGTAGTATTCATATTAAAATTTATGAAAGTTGTGTACTGAACATAACAGTAAATCTGGAAAAAATATCCCTCTTGTAATATACGTCTCATACTTCCCTTGACTCTGGCATAGTGGTTTCTGAGGCTTAGTTTTTACATATGAGTGATTCATGTAGTTCACCTCTGATCTGGAGAGGAGGCAACGCACTATGGTATATTATGGGAGTGGGGGAGGTATTGCTGCAGCCTAGAGAAATTTTTTTTCTGCCAAGCTGCTGTAACACCTGGTAGCCTTAGCCCTGCTGTAACGGGGGATGGACCTGGTCTTCCAGATCTATCTTCAAATTAAGTACATAGTTTTTTAGTTATTACTGGGTGACGTTTGTCTTCACAAAGTGCAGGTTTGTTAAAGTGGAATCATTCTATCAGCTTTACAAGTGTTATTTTGTCTTAGTTCAAAATATGGCAGTTAACTCCTCCGAGAATATTTAGTGTGCTCATTAGTTTGAACACATCTTGCAGCATCGTGTTTGTTTCCAGGTAAATGTGTAGTTATCAGTGTTTTTTTTTTCCTTTTAGGTCTGCATTGTCTTATCCTGGAAATGAAGAACAATATGAGGTAAGGCTGTAAAACAAACTAGTTTAACATTTCTTGGTTGTATTGCTACTTTTGCTGAATGTGGAGCATTGTATTATAAAAAAAAAAACTTGTACAACCAGCATTGTTTCTGATTTTTGCAGAAGGGTTTTCAGTGCATCTGCAGTTTACATTCATTCTCATTTCAGTGATGGGAGAGAGCTGGGGCCAATTCCTGCAGTCAGTGTATGCAAAACAGAGGAACTAATCCTGGACAGGGAATCAGACCATTGCAGGACATACATACACCTATGGAAAATTTGAGATTTAATAATTTACCTTTATCACATTATTTTTAACACCTTTATTGAATTATCACTAAAGACACAGGCAGACATACATTCATATAAAAGAAAACAAACTATATTAACATGTTCCTAGTTACAAACATTATATATCACCTATGTTTTTAATAGCTATCATCAATCCAGCATTACATAAATTGCTCAATTCTTGCCTTCCCTTAAATCCCACTCTTCTTCCTCCAAAACATTATTCTGCATGTATTGTTCCCACATTTTCTTGTTTTTTTTTCTATGTAATTTTCTGCTACTCTTTTCTAAAGATCCCATTTTCTGTTCTTTTAACGCTGTTAAAATATTCACTGCTTCAAATACAGTTAGTTAGACTTTTATTTCCATTTTGCAGTAATTGCTTTTTTGGCAGCTACCAGAATAAAACTTAGCAAGGCCTGCCTATGTGTAGACAATTTACATCTTGTATCTCAGCTCAAAAAAATTATTTCCTTAGTTGTATCTGTTTGCTCGCCCAAGATTTCTGACAGAGTACTCTGTTAAGTCTGCCAACTCATTACATTCCCAAAACATATGATCTGAAGTTGTCAATCTTTATTTTATCCTTGACTGATGAGTTTGGTTCCAAGCATCGGAACCATCTTGACCATTTCCACAGCTTGTGCAAGCCAAAAACTCTCAAGCTTCAATCCTACCCACAACACATCTCTCTCAGATGTCCTTCTACTCTCATGTTGCAGTATTCATAACTGTAGGGAAGCTGATGTCTGCAGCACCAGACAGCAGGCCAGTATACCAAAGTCTTAGGATCAGGGGTACGTACTACGTTGCTTGTTAGGGCCATAAACCAACATCAGCTATAAAAGTGACATCTGCATGTCCCCGCCCCTCAGAACTTTTCTGCCGCAGTGATCTATGGACCTCTGATCACCAGCTCTGGGAATCAGTTTGTTCATTTATTTCGGCCGTTCGATACAGATAAGTACCGCTTTGGGTTTTTTGTTACCTTTCTTATAGCTTTTCAAATGTACATGTCAGCTAGGAAGAGGAAGTGTGCTTGTGGAAGACAAATTTCACATAAGGGCATACATGATAAGTGCTTATTTTGTTTAGGTGAAGTTCACGAGCATACGTCTTGCGACATCTGCAAGTCTTTTGTACCAAAAACGCTTCACAGCTGTCTGGCTGCCTTAAAACTTTATTTAGAAAACCAGAGGCTCCGGCGTCTAACATTAGGCATGGAGGGTGAGGTGGGTACCCCCGATGAGCCACCTCGGAAGAAGGCTAAGAAAGTTAGGCCTGATGCTCCTGCTGCACCTTAGGAGTCCAGTGAGATTCTCGAGGCAGATGTTAGCCCAGGGTCTCATCTGAAGCCCGTTTCACAGCTAGAACCGGGAACCATTGTGGAAGCTGGTTCAGAGGAAATGCAGAGTACTTCCACTGACGTTGATCAGCCATCAGCCCCTGACGGCGAGGGGGAACTATGGCTTGTGACGTTGGAGGGACCTACTTCAGCCTTTCCATCCTCCCAGGCATCGGCTTCTAAACCGAAGCATCCTTCTACTCCTTTAAAGAGGAAACATAAATTAAAACATAGAGAACATATTGAAGCTGAACCAGCTCCTGGATGGGAAGTTTTTTTCCCAAAATCTTTTCAGGGCCTTCCAGGCCCTCCAGTCTCAGGCACCACAACCAGCCACCTGTGCAGGCCTTAGAGGATTCAGAAGAAGAACTCTCTTCCTCTGATGAATCACTTACCTGTTGTTCCCAGATTAATCTTCGAAGGACTTCATTATCCCTGAGGTAGAGGACACTATTAGTCTTGAATCTCCAGGGGAAGAATTCTCCTTTAGGGACACCATTTCTGTTATGAGAGAACTTTTTAAGTGGCAGGACTCAGATGTTTCTAAAACAAAAAAGAGATACTTTGAATTACTGCAGATGGACCAGCCATCTCCATCTGCAGTTCCTCCCCTTCTTCCAGCCTTTCATGATGCCTTTCTGGCTGCATCCCATACCCCTGACTCTCAGCCCCCAACCTCCAAATGTTCAGATAGGTTTTATAAAGTTCCTCAGGATACACAATTCTTATTCAAGAACCACCCTGCAGACCCTGCTGTCATAGCAGTGTCAGCAGATAAATCATTCTGACAACTGCCTTTCTCCTCTTTGTTTCCCACTGACAAGGACAGCAAATGTATGGATAGACTAGGGAAGAAAGTGTATACTTCTTCTACTCTAGCCATCAGAGCCCTAAATTATTAAACTCACATGGCTAGTTTTGTTTTAGATACCGTATCAAAAGCCTCTGCACCGATACCAGATGTGCCAGACTCTCCTGCTAAGTCATAACTCTGTGTCCTGCTCTCTACCGCCTCTCAGGTGACCAGGCACTCCATCAAGTGCAGTTATGATGCAGTAGAGGCATCTTCCATATCTGCATCCTCAGGTTCTGTCCTGAGAAGATATTCTTGGGTGAGGCTACAGCCACTTCTCATGGATGTCCAAACCAAATTGCTGGATGCATGTCTTGATAATAAGGCCCTTTTTGGTGCAGCTGATGCAGAGCTCCTTAAATCCCAAGAAATTACAAAATTTGAAACATTTGTTAGTTTCTCCTATTCCTAGGTATCATAGGAACTATCCTCAAAGGACCACCTTTGTTAGGAGGCAATCATCTCAGTCTAATGCATAACAGGCTAAGCGATGGAGGCAACCTAGGAAACACTCCACTCCTAGGCAACCTTCCACTTTCACTTCCACTCCCATCTCCCTTTCGGAGGCAGCCTGACCAGGACAGAGCCCCATTACCCAACTCCACTCCTTTATCCCTCCACCTCACCCTTTCCCTACTCTCTTGGTGGAAGATAACCTCAGAGGGTTGAGTTCTTTCCATCATCCAAAAAGGATACTTTATGACTTGTTGGACACTCCCTCCCTTTCAGAGGATACTCCAACCACCTACAAGTCAGCTTCATCTCTTCCCCCCAATTTTGGATCAGCTGCAAGCTCAGAGCACCATAGAAAGAGTACCTCCAGAACAGACAAATAGGGGGTTTTGCTCCAGGATGTTTTTGGTTCCAAGAAAAAATGGCCCTTGAAGACCGGTTCCAGATTTGTTTGCCCTCAATCTATTCTTCAAGATGCTTACCTTCAAAATGCTCACCTTGCATCACCTCCTACCCCTCATCCCCCACCAAGCTTTCATAGTATCCCTGGATCTGAAGGATGCATATCTTCATATTCCTTTTCACCCCAGCTACAGAAAGTTCCTACGCTTTTCCATGGGTTCCATGCATTTTCAATTTTCTGCATTGCCGTTTGGGCTTTCCACAGACCCCAGAGTATTCACAAAGTGCCTAGCTCCAGTTATTGACCACTGCAGAGTGCAGGTCATTCAAATATACCCATACCTAGATGACCTCTTGATACTTCACCAGGATTGCCACACTCTGTCACCGCCTATGCATGGTGTCCAATACCATGGCAAACCTTGGGTTCACTGTGAACCAGGAAAAATCTCACCTGACACCCACCCAAGACCTGGTTTTCCTTGGGGTGGAGGATAAAAACAGACCAGATGGCAGTCTTCATTCCTTGCCAGAAGGTAGAAGCCATCACACATTACCTCCAAACACTCCTCTCTTTCCAATCCTTATCAGCCAGGGAATTCCTCAGGGTCCTAGGCCACATGGCATCCTTGATACCCATGCTCCCCTTAGTAAGGCTGCATATTAGGTGTGTGCTGAAGAGTCGGTGGAACCAACATTCACACCCTCTGGATACTCATCTACCTTTCCTCCCATGCCTGAAAATGCTGCAGTGGTGGATTGCAGCCATATGCCTCAGTCAGGGTATATCTTTGCAGATTCCTCCACCCTCACAGCAAATCTTCACAGATGCTTCAGACCTGGGTTGGGGAGCAGTCCTGCACAACCACAACAAACAAAAAAAAAGTTCAGGGAGAATGGTCATTCCTCAGGCAAAGGGACCACATCAGTATCAAAGAGATGAGGGTCCTTCTCCTGTCATTGCAAACATTCCACCAAATTCTCCTACCAGGCACCTTAAAAATTGTCACAGACAATATGAGCATCCTGTGGTATATCAACAAGCAGGGGAGGACAAGGTCCTACCTGCTCTGCAGCCTGGCAATTCAGATTTGGTCCCTAGCAGCAGAACTTCACATTCACCTGCAGGTAGTGTACATTCCTTCAGCAGAGAATGTAATGGTGGACACTCTCAGCAGAACCTCTGCACCCTCTCATGAATGGATGCTTCACATGGAGGTGTTTTTGGAGCTTATTCACAAGTGGGGTAATCCTCAGGCAGATCTGTTTGCCTCCTCCTAGAAGAGGCAGATGCCTCTGTTTTGCACAAGGGATCCACATCGACAGGCTTGGAGGGTGGATGACTTCTCTTTTTCTTGGGGGAGGTTGTATTTTTATGCCTTTCCCCCCTTCACACTGATTCAAAAAGTCCTTCTGAAGATTCAGAGGGACAAACCAAAAATCCTGCTGGTGACTCCCTTGTGGCCAAGACAGCATTGGTTTCCCCTTCTTCACCTACTAGCCAAGGTCAGTCACCACAGGTTACTCCACCGTTTCGACCTACTCACACAAAACAGGGGGTCACTCATACACCCTCAGGTGCTCAACCTCAGATTCACTCTATGGGTGATTGAGTTTTGATCCTCTTCGGACACCTATATTCAGAGGACATACTCATTGTCCTGTAGGAGGCCAGAAATCCTAGTACCAGGAGAAATTGTGTGTCAAAATGGAAAAGATTCTCCATGTGGTGTCAAAAGAGAAAACAGGACCCCTTTCTTATTCCTGTCCCTATGGTTCTTTCTTACTTGTATAAGCTTCTACATTCAGGACTGACTTACTGTTCTTTTAAGGTTTATTTGTCAGCCATTTCCACCTGTCTCCCTTCGGTGCCTCCCTTGGCATCCAGATTAGAGATAAAACTATTCTTAAGAGGGGTCCTCCATATCAGACCCCCTCGTAAACTGATACCGCCTTCATGGGACCTTAAGTTTGTCCTTGAAAAACTCACACTACCTCCTTTTGAACCAACTCACTCAGCATCACTGAAGCTATGCACTTGGAAAACAGTTCTGTTGGTAGCCCTCACATCCACCAGGAGGGTCTCAGAAATTCAAGTCCTGATGACTAACCCTCCTTACCTCCTCTTCCATAAGGAGAGAGTCTCCCTCAGGACCAACCCTTCCTTCATGCCTAAAGTGGTTAATGAGTTGTCCTTGAATCAAGCCATTAACCTCCCTGTTTTCTTCCCTCAACCTCAAAATTCCTCTGAAAGAACCCTACATTCTTTGGATGTTCATAGACAACTTAGGTATTACCTGGACAAGACCAAATCCATTCGAAAGTCTGAACAGCTGTTTGGCTTCCCTATGGCCCTTGGGTGAACGGAGACAGTCTCTAAACAGACTATATCATCATGGATTTCAAAAGCTATCTCTGCCTGTTATTCCTTTCATGGAAGGGATTTAACTGCCAGTGTAGAAGCGCATTCTACTAAGGCAGCAGCCTCTTCAGCAGCCTTTTTCAGGGGGGTGGATTACTCTTCCATACTGGAAGCGGACACCTGGCCCTCAGTCCATAACTTTAGCAAGTATTACAGGCTAGACTTGGTCTCTAGAGCCAGAACTGGGTTTGTTAGGTCAATTTTACAGGGTCTCATAGACCAGGCTCCAACCCACCTCCCAGGCTCATACCTAAAGCTTGGGTACTCTCCCTACAGTTATGAATACTGCAACATGAGAATAGAAGGACATAGAATTGTTGTGTAAGAACTTACCATAACCTTAGATGTCCTTCTCTTCTGTGTTACAGTATTCAGTTTCACCCTCCAACCACCTCTTACTCTGCTTTTCCATCTGAAGTGACTTTCCCAACCTTCTGTCCATTCAAACAGGGTACTGCAACAGGCACATGCATTTATTAGGTTCCATTGGCCTGGTGGCATATGTGGGTCTGAAAAGCTTCTTTTTCTTTGCTTCCCAGGGGTACTAATGTATGCGGCAGTAATTTCTGAAGGGGATATGTGTAGACGTTACTTTTATAGCCGACGTCGGTTTATGGCCCTGACAAGAAACATAGCACATACCTTTGATCCTAAGACTTTGGCATACTGGCCGGTCCGGTGCTGCAGGCAGCAACCTCCCTACAGTTATGAATATGGCAACATGGAAGAGAAGGACATCTGAGATTATGGTAAGTTCTAATACAACTATTCTTTACCTCAGATCTCATTTGCCGCTTTACTGGATAGACGGGTTTGCCTTCGCTCTGGTGCTAAGTCAATTTATTTACTAATATATTTTGTTTTCCAAGTTTAGTTATCTTTTCCTTTATCCTCCTATCCTTGTTACTCGTGTATACTAGTTATTACCATTGTTGGTTTTTCTTTCTCTTTCTGTACACTTTGTGTGCTTCTTTCCTACCGTTGTTGATAGCTTTCTCTCCCTTCCATACACTTTGATGTATTCTTTCCTGCTATTTCTCTAGTTTAAAAAAATATATCTTTTCTACTTCAGTTTGATTGTATTTCCTTGTCGTGTGTGTGTGTGTGTGTGTGTGTGTGTGTGTGTGTGTGTGTGTGTGTGTGTGTGTGTGTGTGTGAGGAGAGAGTGTTCTTGTTGGTAGTATGGCTGGTGAACCTAAGGTCCCCTCTGACTTTAAAAAATGTCAGCAGTGTAGCCACAAAATCCCTTCTTCTGACACTCACTTGTGTGTATACTGTTTAGGACCACATCACCTGCAGGAGGATTGCAGTATTTGCTATGGTTTCAGTCACCATGCATTAGTTGAAAGAAAAAATAAACTCAAATTAAAGGGTTTAATTCCGTCAGCCTTGGATGAGGCTATATCTGTGAAAGAAAGTAAAACTGATATTTCGTCAACTTCCACCTCTTCTCCTTCCTCTGGGAAGGCCAAGAAGAGAAGCATGTCTATGCCTTCTTCTCCAGTGACAACTGTTACGAAAGTAAAATTCTTAGTGCTAAAAAGTTCCTCAGCTCCAACGAATATTGATACTGTGGTGTCTGCACTGGCACTCCACTTCATTCGAACCTTTGGTGAGGTGACGAGTGCTTCAGCACAGACTCAGTTTGATAGTTCGGTTCCTTAGAGCCAAGCTCCGAGCTAAGCTTCAGTGTCGAGTGATTCGGTGCAAAGTATTTCTTCTTGGCAAGCACCTAGATATCGGTATTCCCAATCTATTTATCCCTTTGTTGGGGAATTGCCAGTGGTCTTCCTACATAGACCTAAGTCTCCTTCAGTGTCTTCTATCAGTTCCACTAATAGCCTGTCAGAGACTGATGTGGAGAGGGTGGTGGAAAAATTTTTATGGGCGTGAGGAATTTCAGGTTCCCCCTCGGCCCTGACACCTTTGGGTGCCGAACATTCCATTACTCCCTTGACTACTCCTCCTCTAACCTCCTCTGAGGTCTTGGAGTTTTTGTCTTCTAGTTGTCTGATGTCAACTGCTTTGGTTTTGATAGTTGCAGGGACGTTGGCACCAATTCAAGCTCTGAGTTCTTTGGCTATGTCAGGTCTGGTGACCTCCCAGACTCATAACTGCCTTGTCGGCTCCAAGGGGTAGGAGTCGACTCCTCCTTTTTTGGAGCTGTCTCTGCACCTTGGGGCTTTGGCTGGAATTAGCTCGGCACTGGCTTCTGTCTTGGGAGCTGTGTATTCAGAGTGGGGAGTGACCATGGTTCCGAGGAAGTCTATCTTGGTTCCAGGCTCCTTTCCCTCTTCGATGAGATCAGCCTTTGAGGCTATGTCGAGGGCTTTGGCTACCTCAGCCACTCACTTGACTTCTTCCTCAAAGCATGCCCCTTTTTCTAGCCTAGTTCCCCAGCCAGCTCCTCCACAGGGACAGTGAGCGGTAAAGCCTTAGGACAATGAGATTCAGATTCTTTCTTCTTCAGATACCTCTTCAGACATTCCGCCTGAGGAGGTCCCTATGAAGAAAAAGTGCAAGAGGAAGCAGTTAGATTTTTTATTTATTTTTATTTTTATATTATTAACAAAATAGTATTAATAACAAAATTCACCATCTTCATGCTCTCATTGACTTGCATTCATTTGATATATTATGTATAACAGAAACATGGCTAAAACCCTCTACTCCTGACCAGGAAATCACCCCTCCTGGCTACAACATACTTAGAAATGACCGAACTAAGAAAAAAGGTGGCGGGATAGCCATTCTCTATAAATCTCACCTACAAATTACTCAGTTCAAGGAACTCCCTGAAACTGGCCCCCAATCTGAAATTTTATCAGTCAAACTACAGATTAATGATAACAAAGCTATCTACCTAATTTGTATGTATCTCCCCCCTGGTAATAATACCCTAATCCTAGAAAACTTACTTAGTTCTCTTACTAACCTACTACCCCAAGAAACCATTATACTTGGTGATTTTAACATTGATTGGAATACCTGTATAGCCCAAAAACCTACTAACCATATTAATCTCCATGGTTACTCACAATTGATTACAACTACAACTAGAATCCATAAACCTAACATGAAAGAAACAATTCTAGATTGGATTTTAATAAATAATACCCCTAACAACTATACTCCTGGGACACTTCCTGATAGTATTAGTGATCATATTCTTACCTATGTTATCAGACAAAAATTGAACATTCCTAATAAGCATAAACTAAAAACAAGCGGCTCAAAAGATTTTTCAACCCTGATAACTTCCTTAATGAATTACAAGCTTGTGACTGGTCACCTTTATCAAACCTCGAGCTTAATAAAGCAGTTTCCTATTTTAACACTAAATTTCTACAGATCCTTGACTATCACGCTCCTATTCAAACCACCAGGATAAGAAACTGCCCGTGGCTATCTAAACAAACAAAAGAAAGAATGACCCTGAGAAACAAAATCTGGGCTAAATGGAGAGCTACAAAATCTCCAGCTGATCATCTCCTATATAAACAGTTAAATACTACCAAAAGGAATTTTATCTTCATCTTCAAAATACTACTCAAAATACCCACAAAGTTTTGGTCAGGCATTGGACTAAACCCTAACTCTTCTATACAAATCCCAGATGCCTTTAATAACTACTTAGAAGCTATTCTAACTCTAGCCAACTCTCTACCAACACCCATTGCCTCCCACAGAATAACCCACCAGCCTCTACTAATGCCTTTCAAATCCAACCTGTCTCATCAATCATTTATAAGCTTTTACTAAAACTAAAGCCTTGCACTCCATCTGCAGACAAACTCCCATCCTACAAATAGCTGCTAAAGCTATTTATCTCCAATATCTATACTGATAAACAGAACCATCTCTGAAAGGAAAATCCCTACCATTTGGAAAATTTCATATAATTCCCCTTCATAAAGGTGGCCCTTCCTCTGAAATATCCAACTATCGCCCTATTCCGTTAGCAAAGATAATGGAAAGGTGCATACACAAACAATTTCTGGACTACCTGCTTCAAAACAAACTGCTACTATTTATAGACCTATCAAAAGCCTTTGATATGGTTAACCATAACCATCACCCAAACAACCTTCCATAATGTTGAAATATGGTTTTTTGCACACTGCCTCCTCCTTAACCCCAAAAAACAAAGCTACTACACCTACCTGTATAAACCCTGGTAACCATTGATAACCAACTGAACTTTGAGGAACAAATAAACACTTCTATTAAAGCTGTTAATAAAAACTTGGGTCACTCTATAGAATTCAAGCCCTTCGGAACCCACTAGCCAGGAAAACTATTGCACAAACCCACCTACTCTCCACCCTTTTTTATGCTTCACCTATATTTACCACACTTTCTAAAAATAACATTAACAAACTCTCTACCTGTTATAACAGTATAGCTAGATTCATTAATGCTACACCTTAGAACTCACCATTGTCACAATAAACTGGCTAGAACTAAATAACCACCTATTGTATCAACAATTACTCATCATTCATAAGGCTCTCTATTTCCCAGCCTAGCATACCTCATTTCTCCATATAAGAACCTAACCACACTTGGTCTGCAAATAAGTTCTAGTATCCATAACTAAATCATACAATAAAGCTGGGGATGCTTTGTTGCTAATTCCATTGGAAAAATATGGAATCAACTCCCCAGAATATAACTAGTCTGGGGTCTACCTCTTTATTCAAAAAACAAATCACATCTTATTTCACATTGGCTACTGAAACATATTCTAAATACAACTAATTTTTGTCCTCTCTCTAAGTCCCTACCTGATGCCTTCTGGAGATGAGATATAATCATAAGTAATGCCTTAAATTATTCTATCCTTAGTGTTTTACAGCCTACTATGTTACTAGTGGAACTACACTTGTACATTTGAAATTTGTTTGTTGTCCCCTCTTGTAATGTAAGAATGATAAGTTACTGAAATGTTGCCTCTCTTGTACCTTTTAGAAATCTATGTAAAATGTTTGCTTTAGTCATATTTATCACAGTAATTTTTTTTATTCATTTTCTCCCGGGCCTCTACTGTAAATGGATATATATCGCTAGACTAGCCGGTCAAAAAAATAAACAGTTAGATTCCCCACAGGAATCCGTCATGGAAGATACTGATTTTGATGATGAGGAAGGGTCCTCCTGATCACTTCCTGATGATGTCTACTTTGGAGACATCATAGAAATTCTGAAACAAAGAGGTGATTGGAAGTCCCAAAACCCTACCCCTGAAGAATCAGTATACCTGCAGGCTTTTTGCACTCGCCTATCTACTTCTTGGGTGACTCTACCCACTGATGATCTTATCCAGTTGATTGCTCAACAGGCATGGAAGGCACCCGACTCCATTGAACCTATTCCCAGGAGACCAGATAAAAATTTTATTTCCTCCAGAAGATAAATAATTTTTGGCAGAGTCTAGCAATAGATGCCATGGTCATAACAGCGGCCACGAAAAAGGAACTAGCTGAGGAAAGTTTCTCTATCCATCCATCCAACAGAGAGTCCTAGATGATGGCTAGGTTTGGCAAGGGGAGTTATGCTTCAGCGACCTTTTCATTACAGTCTTTGAATTTTTTGGCACATTTCACTGGGCTTCAAAGGGACCTGATCAAGGAACTCTCAGATACCCTGGCAGGTGCTGTTTTTGATGAGGTACAAGACAATGTTGCCTCTCAGTTAGCTACCATGGAGTCTATGTCTAATTCATTCATGAGGCTCATTGCTCATGCAGCAGATTCAAGCATAGCCATAAGGAGATATGCTTGGATGCAACTTTGTGGAGTCATTTAAGTCTTCATTCATCAATGCACCCTTTGACAGAGCCTCATTATTTAGCCCAAAGGTTAGAGAAACATTATCCAGGTATGAGGAAGATGGAAAGACCCTTTCTGCTGTGGGTGTACATTTTTCTGTTCCTCAGAGACGCTTTTCCAAGAATCAGAGAGTGGGTGGAAAGATGTGGTTCAAAAAACCCAGATGGCCTTTTCAAGACACACACATGGTGAAAGCTCCCCCAGAGGCAGAGGGGGGAACTTTAAAGAAAGACACTGCGCATGTGGCAGAGGTGACCCGCAAAAGCGGGGTTTCAGAGATTCTTTTTCTGGGAAACCCTATCATTGTTTCTGAATGGAGGCCTGATTATCTTCCTCTGGAGGCAGTCAGGGGATGCTTACCCTGCACCTAAATGCCTGGCTAGAGATCACATCAGATACCTGGGTGTGGAGGATTACATCCAGAGGCTATGTTGTCCCCTTTTCTGTTCCCCCTCCCTTTACCAGAGGAATCCCTGATGTTCTACCCAGTCAGAGGGAATCAGCAGTCCTAGAGATTCAGACTGCTAGAAAAAAGAGTCATCCAAGAAGTCTCACCAGACAACTTAGAGTCCGGAACTTAATCAAGATTCTTTTTAGTGCCAAAAAAGACAAGGAACTGGAGAACAATTTTGGATCTCAGTTTATTGAACAAATCCATTCGACAAACAAAATTCTGGTACAGTTCATCCTTCCTTTTCTGAAGAAGGATGACTGGATGTGCTCAGTAGACCTTCAAGATGTGTATTATGACATAAAAATAGACAAACACTGCAGGAGGTTCCTCCGCTTCAGGCTGGGAGACAGTCACTATCAGTTCAGAGTTCTGCCCTTTGGTCTCACCACAGCCCCCAGGGTGTTCAGCAAATGCATGGCAGTAGTAGCAGCTCACTTGAGACTGCAAGGATTCCAGCTGTTTCCATATTTAGACAACTGGTTCATTACCGCTCCGACCAGGTAGCTGTTGATTATAGTGAGAGATTATGTCTTGCAGACTTGTTCCAGTCTAGGAATTACAGTGAATTACGAAAAATCTGAACTAACTCCATCTCAGATCTTGGAGTTCATAGGAGCAAAACTAAATATGAGGACAGCTATAGCATCCCTTCCTCCAGTGAGATTACAGAAAATCAGAGAACAAGTTCAAAAGATACAACACAAGAGGAAAGTTCCAGCTCATCTAGTTTTACAAACCCTGGGCGTTGATAACTGTAATTCCCTTGGCAAGATTTCATATGAGAATTCTTCAGTGGCTACTTGTAACTCAGTGGTCTATACTTCACCAACCTATGTCGGATCAGATTTTCATTACCAGTCTTTGCAGAAAAGATTTAGTGGATGCACTCGAAGGACGTTCTTCTAGGTCGTCCTTTTGTCCCAACTCAGCCCAAGGCCATAGTGACCACGGGCGTCTCCCAGACGGAGTGGTGGTAGGGGCTCTGGGTAGGACTGTCCGGGGTGCTTGGTCTTCCATTGAGGCCAGTCTGCATATCAGTGTCCTAGAAATGAGATCAGTGCTTTTAGCATTGCAAGCCTTTCGAACTGTTCTCCCTCTAGGGGCTATTGCTATACAGACAGACAACATGTCTGTAGTCGAGTACATCAACAAACAAGGGAGAACCAAATCTTACCCTCTATGTCGACTGTCAAGAAGCACTCAGAGTGTGGCAGTGGGTGAGTTCTTCCACCTGATTTCTGATAGCACTGCATATTCTGGGGATATCCAGTGTGATAGCAGACAAACTAAGCAGATATAAGAATACCTCATGAATGGTTCCTCAATTCGAAAGTGGCAGAAGTGATTTTCCTCTAGTTGGGTCAGCCTTGCTCTACTTTTTGCCTTGCTTCCTCAACAAGTGCAGCAACTACTTTGCCCTAATCCTCCTACTGGCGGAGTCACCCAGGGATGCTGTTTTACACACTTGGCTCCCTAGACTCCTCTATGCCTTTTCCCCACTTCCCTTAATTCTGAATTTCCTTTAGAAAGCCCTAAGATTGAAGAGCAGAGTAATCCTCAATTGGCCACAACAGATGTGGTTCCTCTTTCTCTGGCCTTATCTGATAAGAACACCTTGGACTCTGGATCCATCTCCAGACCTCCTGTCTCATCTCATCCAGAGAACCTCATTTACCCGAACCTTCAGAACCTCAAGCTGACTGCATTGTTCCTCCAAGTTAATTGCCAGGCAAGTTAACCTTCCCTCTCCAGTATGCAGAATTTTACTAGCCTCTCGTAAGACATCCACCCGCTGTATGAGTAAATGGAGGAGATTTACTTTTTTGACCCCTTTCAATATCTATCCAAAAGATTTTAGTATTCTTATCCTCTTTTTTTGATGTGGGAGCCTCTCATTCCACTATTAAAGTTCAATTGGCAGCGATTTCGAACTTTCACAATGGCATTGGAAATAACTCACTTCTCACAAGTTATGCAAAGAATTTTTGAAAGGAACTTTTTTTTATCAAAATCTGCCTTTAAAGATCCTATTTCTCTCTGGGACCTTACTCTAGTCTTATAATCTATTGTTCAACATTCCTTTGAACTTTCTGCTGAATGTGACTGCAAATACTTATTTTGGAAAATCTTATTCCTTGTGGCAAAAACTTCTGCCAGAAGGATTTCAGAATTACAGGCCTTATCTTGCAAACCACCATACTTGATTTTTCATAAGGACAGAGTTGCCTTGAGGATAAATCCCTTCTTTCTTCCTAAGGTAGTATCAGACTCTAATATTAATCAGACTATTAATCTTCCAGTATTCCTTCTGAATTTTACAAATACAGGAAAATATACCCTTCATTTGTTGGATGTTTACATAGACAGGTGTCCTTCTATTCCAGTGTTGCAGTATTCACTAGTGTATTTACCCTTCTTCCCATCAGCTTGTTCGGCCAGGTTTCCAAAGCTTTTCCAGTCCGCGATGGTGCGTCGGACGTCTGACGTGTTAGCAGGTACATGGGCCATAAAAGTGATGTCTGCACGCACCAGTCCTCAGAACCTTTCAGCTGCCAGCCATACGCCAGGTGTTCCTGCTGCTCACGGACGTCAGATCAGTTTCACATTAATATAAGTACCCTGTTGGGGATTTTCTTCAGTCCTTTTGTATTTACCATAGTCTGTTAATGTCCGGTAAGAGCAAGTGCAACTATGGTCTCCAGATTCCCCATAAAGACACCCAGGACCACTGTCTCTTTTGTTTGGGTAGGGATCAAGCTCTTGACTTATACCTTGAAAACCAGTGCCTTGGGCAGATCGCTATCGGAATGGAAGCCACTTCTGACGCCCCATCCGAACCACCCAGGAAGAGGGCTAAGCCTGCGAGGAGGCCGTCTACGTCCACCATGCCTCCCTCCACCAATTCTCAGCCTGTAACCACCATTAGCTTGGTCAAGGAACTGGCGTCTGCCACATCGGATAAAGTGGGTACCTGTCAGGAGGCCGCAAATCCAGAGTGGATGACATGTCTGGGGATGATATCCCGGGGCCTGATTCAGATGCCAGGGGGGAACCAGCTTCTGAGATGGGCGCTTTGGAACAGGCCTCTGCTGTTCCTTCTTTTACTTCAAGGTCGACCGCCAGCCAGACGCTGGTTAGGCCTACAAAGAAAAAACAGAAGACAAGGCATATTGCTTCAACCCAAGAAGCCTTGCCAGACTGGCAGGCCTTCAGTTAAAGCCTCTACAATGCCTTCCTGGCCCATAGGCCTATGCCAGACCTCCCTCATACTGCTCCACCTCTTCTAAGTCCCAGGCCTTTTCAGCGTGAGACTACTCCTAGCCACCCTGCAGAAGAGGAAATGTCCGACTTCGGGGACATAGTAAATCTTATGAGGGAACATTTTAAATGGGATTGCTCAGACATGTCTGAGCAACAAAAAAGATTATTTGACTTGATCCAGATGGAATTTCCTAATCCGGCTCTTATTCCTCCTGTCCAGCCTGCCTTCCCGGATGCTTTTGCAGCTGCATGCATTAACCCAGATTCCCAGCCACCTGCCTTTAGAAGGACAGACTGGCTCTATAAGGTACCTGATGCAGACAAATTCCTTTTCAAATGCCCGCTAGCTGACCCAGCAACCATTTCTATTGCTACTAATAGGGCTACCGAACTTCTTCCTACTACCACTGTCCTGCCTACAGATAAAGATAGCAAGGCCATGAAGAGGTGGGGGAAGAAGATATACATTTCGGCCACTCTAGCCTTTAGGGCTACAAATTACCAGTCATACATGGCCAAATACTCCTTGGCCTTACTGGAGAAAGCTTCTAATGAACTCAATGAGATCCCTGATTGCTCTGCAAAGGCATCCCTGTCTTCCTTCCTTGGCCTCATCTCCCAAGTCAATAAACATTCTCTAAGGTGTGCATTTGATGCAGTGGAGGCCTCTGCCAGGTCAGCTGCATCTTCCTCTGTATTGAGGAGATACTCTTGGGTGCATCTACAGCCCCTGCCAGGTGACTTCAAGGCCAAGCTCCTGGATGCTCCTTTGGATCACACACTCCTTTTTGTCTCCGAGGTAGCTGATCTCTTTAAGTCACTTCAGCAGAAAGGGAAAGCGCTCCAAGATCTAAAGCATCTGCTTGTTTTTCCAATTCCAAAATTTCAGAGAAACTAGTCGGCCAAGACACAATTTATAAGGAAGACTTCTAAGCCCTCTGCCCCCTCCAGGTCTAGAAGACCACACAGGAGACAGGTACTCAACCTAGGACTCCTCAGGGCACTGCCCAGAGACCCCCCCCCTTTCCAGAAAGGGCAGGCAGCATCTGACTGTCTGCCCCCACCCCCCCCCACCATACCTCTATCCTCCCGTCTCTCTCACTGCCTCCCTGCATGGGCCCTGGTGACATCTGACAAATGGATTTTGTCTATCCTGGGGGCGGGTTACTTCATGTCTTGGAAGCCCCCCCAAAAAACACTTCCTATTCCACTACCTCACCCTTCTCAATGGTCACTCCTTCCCGAGGTCCTAAACAACCTGCTGCTCCAAGGCACCATAGAACTCGTCCCCCACCCCACCCCACCCCGCTCAAGGGAGAGGCTTCTACTCCACAATTTTTCTGGTGCCCAGGAAGGAGGGACCATGGAGACCCATCCTAGACCTTTCCTGCCTCAACCCATTCCTGAAGGTCTCCTCTTTCAGGATGATAACACTACCCATTCTCTTTCCCCTCATCCTTCCGCAGGCCGTCATGGTGACCCTGGACATCAAGGAGGCCTATCTACATATTCCCATAAAACCATCCTCCAGAAAATTCCTCAGATTCAAGGCAGGCTCCTTGCATTTTCAGTTCTATGCCTTGCCCTTTGGACTCTCCACTGATCCAAGGGTATTTACAAAATGCCTAGCCCCAGTCATTGCTTAGTGCAGAACAAGAGGCATGCAAATTTTCCCATATCTAGACGACCTGCTCATTCAAGCAGCAGACAGACAAACCCTCCTTGCCCACACAAAAGACCTCCTGCTGGAGTCTCTAGGATTCCTTATAAACTTCCCCAAATCCAAACTAAATCCTACACAAGACATTGCCTTCCTAGGATGCAGAATCAGAACAGATGTCAGGATGGCCTTCCTACCTCAGGAAAAAGTGCTTTCCCTGACCAAACTCCTGCAATCTGCCCTCCTTTCACCCTCCCTGACTGCGAGGGAATTCCTCAATCTTCTCGGCCACGTGGCTGGCACTATTCCCATGCTGCCACTGGCAAGATTACACATGAGGAAGATGCAGTGGTATCTTCGCTCACTATGGACCCAACACTCACACCCCTAGAGTTCAGGATCCCACTTCTCCCCTGCTTCCACCAAAAATTGAAATGGTGGATGGCCCAGGTGACCCTGAACCTGGGTCTGCCCCTACAATTGCCCTCCTCTTCTCAGATTATGCACACAGATGCTGCAGATCTAGGCTGGGGGGCAACACTGGACACAAGAACAGTGCAAGGTTTGTGGAAAAAAGCAAACACAAACAATGGCATATCAACAGCAAGGAAATGTCACCCATACTTTTGGGCCTGCAGGCCTTTCTACCTTTCCTCAGACAGGGCATTCTGAAGATCTTCACAGACAACACCACAGTGATGTGGTACCAGAACAAGCAAGGAAGGACAAGGTCCTACCTCTGCAGGCTAGCCCTACAGGTATGGGATCTACCTGTCTCCCAGGTGATCTCCCTCCAGGCAGCCTACATCCCGTCCCAACACAGTTGCCAGGCAGATTCCTTAAGCAGAACCTCCTCAGACAGTCACGAGTGGATGCTGTCAAGGGAGGTATTCTTGGATCTGATCCACAGATAGACCTGTTTGCCTCCTCCACAAACAGGCAACTGCAGAGCTATTGCTCCAGAACTCACAACCCAAAGGCTCTTCAAACAGATGCCTTCTTAATGTCTTGGAAGGGGAAATTCCTGTATGCCTTTCCCCCCTTCCCTCTAATCCAGAGAGTCCTACTGAAAATTCAACAGGACTCACCAAAATCTTGTTGGTGACCCCCTGTTGGCCCAAGGCAGCACTGGTTCCCCCTACTTCTTCGTCTATCCAAGGGCAAACACCACAAGTTACCCCCTCAGTGGATCTACTCACACAGCATCAAGGGACACAGATTCGCCCACAGTGGAGATCCTTGCACCTCTCCTTGTGGCTGATAGGATTCTGATTCCCTTCAGAGACCTGTACAACGAGGACATGCTCTCAGTCCTGCAGGAGGCCAGGAAACCAAACACAAGGAAATCTTATCTCTCTAAATGGAGAAGGTTTTCTATCTGGTGTCACAAAACACAGGCAGATCTGTCTTACCTGTATCTAGTAAAGACAGGCTTGTCTTACTCCTCTTAAAAGCACACCTGTCTGCCATTTCTGCCTGCCTGCCTATGGAGCCTCCACTAGCTTCCAGACTTCCAGCCAAGCTGTTCCTAAAGGGTGTCTTACACTTAAGATCCCCAGAAAACCTACCCCCACTCCCTAGGATCTTAACTATGTGCTGGAAAAACTCACTCTACCACCCTTTGAACCAGCTGGCAAGGCTGACTTGAAATTTTACACTTGGAAAACAGTATTGCTAGTAGCTTTGACTTCAGCCAGGAGGGTTTCAGAGCTACAAGCCCTTATGGCTTCTCCTCCCTCCCTTCCTAGTTTTCCATATGGACAGGGTCACACTCAGAATCAGTCCCTTCTTCATTCCCAAAATGGTCAATGGCCTCTCCCTAAATCAGGCCATTCACCTGCCTACCTTCTTTCCAAACCCTCAGGGACACAATGAGAGAATCCTTCACTCCCTGGATGTCCAGAGGCAACTTTGTTTCTACTTGCATAAGACAAAGCCTATACGCCAATCAGACCAGCTGTTTGTCTCCTTCCACCCCAGGGCTCTGGGGAAAGCTGTAAGGAAACAAACCATCTCTTCCTGGATTGCTAGGGCCATCTCCTTTTGTTACTCTCACCATGGGAAGACACTAATGGGCAATGTCAAAGCCCACTCCACAAGAGCTACAGCTTCCTCTGGAGCATTCTTTAAAGGTTTAGATACTAACTCCATTCTGGAAGCACCTACCTGGTCCTCTGTGCACACCTTCACCAGACAGTATAGGCTGGACCACATCTCTAGGACCAGGATAGTATTTGCCAGAGATATCCTGCATGGGTTCCTGGAATCCTCATCCAGACCACCTCCTAGCCACCAGTGAGCTTTTGTACTCACTCACTAGTGAATACTGCAACAGTGGAATAGAAGGACATAGGAAAGTTGTGTAAAATCTTACCATAACCATAGATGTCCTTCTCTTCCATGTTGCTGTATTCCTTCCATCCCCCTGCTCTCCTTGCACTTGCTCTCCTCAGGACTGGCTCTGTCTGGGGCTCCTTGGTTCTGAGGATGGGAGTGTGCAGACATCACTTTTATGGCCCACGTACCTGCCAGCAAGTCAGATGTCCGACACATCATCAGGGACAGGGAAAGCTTTGGAAACCTGGCCAAACAAGCTGGGTAAACCCACTAGTGAATACTGCAACATGGAAGAGAAGGACATCTATGGTTATGGTAAGATTTTACACAACTTTCCTTTACGTTTTTACCTGCACAGAACAAAATATTATTGAAAATCAGACCAATTGTTTGTCTTTTTTTCAAGTACCAAAATTGGCGAACCAGTCAGCAAAGTAAACTTGGCCAGATGGCTAAAAGATTGTATAGCTTTTATTTATGACGAAAAGAGTATTGACTTGCGTAAAAAAAGTAAAGGCTCATTCTACAAGATCCATGGCTATATCAACAGTTTTTCATTCTCGAGCTTCTATAAATGACATTTGTGCAGCAGCTACTTGGATTTCCCCTCACACCTTTATTACTCATTACAAATTGGACTTGGTCTCCAGGGGAGGAGCATTCTTTGGTTCAGTGGTGCTCAGAAATGTCCTTGCTTGAGTCTGCTCAAGATCTAGGTAACTGGGGACTCTGTCCCATCATTCAAGGATAAAATGAAGATTGACAGCTTTAGATAAAGAAGTTATGTACTCACCGTAACCTTCCCCCAGCTTTACTAAAGCCCTTTGATGGAACAGATAGGACAAATTCTACCTTGCTTCACTTCTTTTCTTTCTTATAGCAGATATGGTTTCATCAGGCTGCTTATCCTTATGTCTATTTAGCTCTAATCTGCAAAGTCGATATGAGGTTACTGGGAGAGATGTATTGTGGGTAGGATTGAAGCTCGAGAGGTTTTGGCTTGCGCAAGGTATGGAAATGGTTGAGATGGTTCTGATGCTCAGAACCAAACCCATCAGTCAAGGATAAATGAAAATGGACAATTCAGATGGAATGTTATGTTGAGTACATAAATAGAAGTTATGTACTTACCATAACGTTCCATGTTAGTTGTTTATCTCGCCTTTGTTCTCACTGATGGGTTGGAGCCGATCCTCTGCTCCGACACGGCCGATAGCAAGCTCAAGGTTTGCCAGTAGCTTGAGACCAGCCCCTTATCCCACCATGCACTGCTAGAATTACCTCAGATCTTGTTTGCTGCGAATAATAGTCTATACATATATATACATATATACAAACTATACATACTCTCTTATATATATCTGTGAAGAAGAGTACCCAAAAGGAAAGAGAAATATTGAATAACCAGGATGGCATTAGCCTCTAAGTCAACAGTCAGCCAGGAGGGGGAAGGAGGGAGGGACGTGAGAATAAAGGCGAGATAAACAACTCACATGGAACGTTATGGTAAGTACATAACTTCTATATGTGAAGTTGTTAATCTCGCCGATTATTCTTACTGATGGGTAGCGTCCCTAGCACCCTCAACCCTGGGTGGCTCATGGGAGTATGTTCTTCAGTACTGTAGAACCAAAGGAAGACCTGTCCCTAGAAGCCTTATCTGCTTTGTAATGTGAGATAAAGGTATGAGGGTTAGCCCAAGTGGCTGCAGCGCAGATATCGTCAAGGGCAATTTAGCTTGAAAAGCAGAAGAGGTAGAGACAGCTCTGGTAGAATGAACTTTTGGTTTGTGCGTTAAAGGCATGTTCACATTTTCATAAACAAAGGATATACAATCGGATAACCATTTAGATAAGGTTGTTTAGCCACTGGATTGCCTTTTCTTGCTTCTGAGAAGGCTACAAAAAGTTGATCTGATTTCCTAATATCCTTAGTTCTGTCAAGATTAAATCTGAGCTGTCTGTGAACATCAAGTTTGTGCAGCATATATTCTAAGTTGTTAGAGTGGTTGGGGAAGAACACTGGTAGTTCAATGACCTGATTGATGTTTGACTCAGAACAGACTTTAGGTAAAAAAGAGGGGTTCGTTCTGAGAGATATTCTATCAGCATGGAAGATCATGTAGGGTGGTCTGATGGATAATGCTTGAAGTTCTGACACTCTGCTGGCAGACGTAATGGCCACAAGAAAAATTGTTTTCCACTATAAGAATTTTAAATCAGAAGAAAAAGCTGTTTCAAAGGGAGGAAGAATAATTTGAGACAGCATAAGGTTTAAATTCCAGGGAGAAAAGGGAATTTTGATCAGCGGTCTCATATGAAGAACGCCTTTAAGGAGGGTTTTGGACAATTTATGGATCATAATATTTGAGCCATCAAGACCAAGGTGAAAATGTGAGATAGCAGCTAACTGAACTTGAACTGTAGCAGCTGCTGCCCCTTCCTTAAAAATTTTTGTCAAAAATTCCAAGATCGAAGATAGCGGAGCTCGAAAAGGGTCAATGTTCTGCGCGTTGGCCCAAATTGAGAACCTTTTCCATTTGCTGCCATATAATTTCCTGGTAGATGGCTTGTGAGAGGACAAGAGAATCTGTCTTGTATCTTCTGAAATTGAATGAAGCCTGGCAATTAAGGGAAGTGGATTAGCCAAGCAGTCAGTTTCAGGGACTGTAGAGAAGGATGAAGGTCCCCTGATGGGTGCGTCAGAAGGTCTGGAACTGGGTCCAGGATCCATGGATCCTCCAACAGATGATGGTGAAGAAACGGAAACCAAATCTGTCAAGGCCAGTAGGGGGCTATGAGTATAACCTTCCTTCCCAGCGATTTTGCTTTCTTGCTTTTGTAGAAATCTGGGAGTTAATGGGAAGGGTGGAAATGCATAAAGGAGACCCGGGGGCCAATCGTGTAAAAGTGCATCTCTCGAGGGATGACCGGGAGGTGGTATCAGGGCAAAGTAGCTTCTGCATTTTGAATTGATGTGGCTGGCAAAAAGGTCGCAGCAAGGCTGGCCCCATTTGCAGAAAATCAACTCCGCAACCTGTTGATTGAGACCACTCATGAGGGAGTAATATTGCCCTGCTTAGCTTGTCTGCTATGACGTTGGATTTCCCCGGAATGTGCGTTGCTAACAGAAAATGCTGGGACGACACAGCCCATTGCCAAACCCTGAGGGCTTCTCGACAAAGGGGGTAAGACTTGGTTCCACCCTGCTTGGTCAAGTACCAGACTACTGACATGTTGTCGGTCTGAATAGCAATAGTCCCTAGAGGGAAGAGAGTCCTGAAAGTACTGCAACGCCAGAAGTACCGCTCTCAGCTCTAGAACATTGATGTGCAGATGTGACTCTTTATCTGTCCATGTGCCTTGGGCAGTTTTTCCCTGAAAATGCCCCCCCCCCCACACCCTATCAGGGAAGCGCACGTGGTCACTGTGGCTACTGGGGGGTGAGGGGACAAAGGGTCTCCCTACTGTAACATGAAGAGACGTCAACCACCACCGAAGGTCTCTCCTGCAAGAATCTGTGATAAGAATCATGTGGTGTATTGGTAGATGTCCTTCAAGGATGCATCTGCAGTCATAACATATGGGTTGTCCTGCCTCAAGCAGCCCTTTGATCGGGGCCTCAAGCAGCCCCTTCGGGTCGCGGATTCCAAAGTCTGGGTCTGGCCTCGGCTGATGTCACTTTTTCCCGGCGTCAGGCGGTGCCTGGGGGTATAAAATCATCAGGCGCCACTTTTCCTCAGTCTTTCTTGGCGGTGCCGTGCCAAGCTGCAAGCTAAGTCGTGCCAGTCGGTCAGATCCAGTGAATTCAGCTACCGAACTTCAAAAAGCTAGCTACCCGATGGGAGGGACTCTTTCTTGCCTCAGCCGATGTCAGACAAAGTAAATAATTGTTTAACTTGTGGGAAACAAATACCTCATAAGGATTTCCATTCCTACTGCTTTCCCTGCTTAGGCCCAGACCAACTTATGTCGGCCTCTCTTTCGCCTGTGCTTCCTTCCTGAATGAACTCTTAGTTCTCGGGGTTCGGAGTTTGCAGGGGAATTTTTTTTTGGCTTTATATAGCAAATGCCGCCGAGAGACCACGCTTGGCATTTGGTGAAAAAAAAAAAAGATGGACGACCGACCGCACACTTTAGTTGACGAGGCTCGCTGAAACAAAAAGGAAGCCTACCGCGGTGTCTCGGAGAGCCCTCGCGGTCCTCAGAGATTCCTTCTTCCTAATCCAGTCGCGCTGGAACCCACCACCGTGGGGAGGCCCCGCCGCTAGGCCACACCGAGCTACCTACCAAAACCAGTGTCCAGGAAATGTCCGACACCATACCTTTGGACATTTCTACTTCCACGCAGGCAGGCCGAACACATACCTTGGGGACATTTCTACTCCTGCACGTGGGGCAGCTAGGCCCCCTGCTTCCATGTCCATCAAGGTCTTTTCTAGGGCTAAAGCTGCTAAACTTTCTAAAGCTTTGCCTCCCAAGACTACCTCCCAGAGGCCTTCATCTAGTTCTCAGATCCTCAGCCTTGCAGAGGACCTTATTTCTTTAATTAGGGGTTCACAACCTTGCCCAGACAGGGCCTCTCACCCTCCACCAGACAAAAGGCCCAGGACTGACCCCTCTGACCCACACTGTTCAGATGAGTCCACGGATGGCTCTGAGTTGTCAGACCACCAGGAGGAGGCTTATTCACCCTATGAGGATTCTGATGCTGAAGAATCTATCCTCTGCCTTGACCCTCCCCTCCTGAAGAATTTTCCTTTGGTGAGACTCTACACTCCATGAGAGAGCATTTTCAATGGCAAGGTCAGGAATTCTCTGATTCTAGAAAAAGATTTAAGACCCTTACATCTACTACCTCATAGGCCCCCCATAGCCATACCTCCTCTTTTGAATGTAATTGATGATGTGTACAATGATGTCAGTACAGCCCCTGATACTCTCCCTTCGGCCCCTGCCAAGCCTGACAGATACTACAGGGTCCCGGATTCGCATTTCCATCTGTATAAAGCACATTCTGCAGACCCAGAAACTATTTCTCAGGGCCCTAGCAGGCTGGGTAGAGCTAAAGGCACACAAAAATCCTCTACCCTCTGAAAGAGAGTCTAGAGCTTTAGAGAGATGGGGAAAAAAGGTATATACTTCTGCAACTGTTTCGGTCAGAGCATTAAATTGTCAATTTCATATGATACAGTACCAAGAGTATTTGTTAGATGAACTGAATAAGAAACTTTCTTCTCCTGAACCCCTTGACCGTAAATCCCTGCAGGATTTGGTACACAACTCACAGCAGGTTAGTAATCATTTCTTAAAATGTGGCTATGATGCATTGGAGGCTTCATTTAGATCAGCTATGACTGGGGCAGTCATTCGTAGGCATGCCTGGCTGAAGGAACAATCTTTGCCAGACCATGTTAAAGCTAAACTCCTGGATGCTCCAGTGGAGAAACAACATTTATTTGGCTCCTCTGCTTAGGAGGTCTTAAAAAAGTTTGAAGAAAAGGCAAAATCTGTGCAAACAGTTAAGGATTTTCTGCAAGTACAACCACCGAGATTCAGCAGAAACTGGCCTACTAAGAATTGGTCCTTTCCAGACTCGGACAGAGCCCAGAGAGGCAGGAACAGACGCCCTAGAGGCAGAGGCCAATCGAAGGGCTCCTACAGAGGCCGTCAGTGGCAGCCTGACAACCAGAGGAGTAGTGCAACAGCAGCAACAACTACTACTACACCAGGACAGGCTCAATGACTTTACTCTGATTCCGCCACAGGGATCAACTGGAGCACCCCTAACGGAAAGCTGGCTTTATTCTCAAAAAACTGGCATTATATTACAAGGACATATGGACACTGCAAATAATAGACAAAGGATACAGGTTCCACTTCCACACTTTGCCAAAAAGACACGGAATGCCAAACCTACCACCAAATCAGAGGCCAGAGGCTTTAAGGCAGATCAACAACTTGCTTCAAATGAAAGCTATAGAAAAGGTACCACTTTCAGAACAAGGCCAAGGATTTTACTCAAGACTATTCCTTGTACCAAGAAAAGAAAATCAATGGAGGCCTATTCTCGACCTGTCCGCACTGAATACTTACCTCATTGTCCCAAAATTCAAGATGCTGACCCTACAGCAACTTCTTCCCATGTTGGGCAAGGAGTCTTGGCTGGTGACTCTGGATCTCAAGGATGCATACCTGCACGTCCCTATTCGACTGCTGCAGAAGACACCTCAGATTTCTTGCAGGATCAGAGCATTATCATTTCTCAGCATTGCCCTTTGAGAGTATTCACGAAATGCCTGGCATCAGTAATTGCACACTGCAGACTTCAGGGGATTCAGATCTACCCATATCTGGACGACTGCCTTATACAAGCGGACAACAAGGAAAATTTGATAAAGGACTTGGCCTATGCCATCCACCTGCTACAGGCCTTGGGATACACAGTCAACATCCAAAAGTCAAGACTTGTGCCATCCCAAAGAATAACCTTTTTGGGTGCAGATCTGGACACAACCACCCAAATGGCTTTTCTCACAGAAGAAAAACAAAAACAACTCCCAGATTACTTCATGATTCTGACAAGACAAACTCAGCTTACTGCAAGGAAAATCCTGCAGGCCCTGGGTTACATGGCATCCTGCATAATTCTGATACCACAGGCCAGGCTGCATATGAGAAAATTACAATGGTACCTAAGGAGTGTATGGTCTCAACACAATCACAGTCTAGAAGCTTTGATACCAATCATTCCTTGCCTTCAAAAGGAATTTCTGTGGTGGGCTCAGGCCTGCCAGTCCAACAGAGGGTTGCCTTTCAACAAACCAAAACAAAACAAACCATCACCACGGACGCTTCAGACGAGGTGGGGAGCAGCATGGAGGGAGGGGCAAATGTATCCAAGGCCTATGGTCTCAAGGTCAACTACGCATGCACATAAACCAAAAGGAAATGCTGGCAGTGATGCATGCACTCCAGGCTTTCAAACCCTTCCTCCATCAAGGCCACCCTCTCTGCCGGCTGGCTATGAATCTATGGGAACTATGCTTGAACCTCAATATCCAACTACAGTCCCAGTTCGTGCCAGGAAAAGAGAATACACTGGCAGACAGCTTAAGCAGAACTACCATGGATGCACACGAATGGATGCTGCACCCAGACATCTTCCAACTCATAGCAAAGGCATGGGGAATGCCGGAGATAGATCTGTTCACCTCCCCTCTCAACCATCAACTGAAAACATTCTGCTCAAGGACATACCACCCACAAGCTTGAAGGGTGGACTCTCTCTCTTTCAGCTGGAAAGCTCTAAAAGTATATGCCTTCCCACCTCTCCCATTAATGTACAAGGTTCTACTGAAGATCAGGGAGGAGCAGCCAAGAGTGATTCTGATAGCTCCAGACTGGCCAAGGCAACACTGGTATCCATTATTGAGAAGCCTGTCACAGGCAAAACCATGGCCCACAAAACCATGGCCTCTCCCCCTATGGCCTCTTCTTCTGACGCAGAACAATTTCAAGATCATGCATCCCAACTTGAAAACATTGCAGCTAACTGCCTGGAAAATTCCTTAAATCCCATACAAAATGCCTTATCACAGAGAGTGAAGGACATCATATTGGAAGCTCGCCGGCCTTCCACAAGGAAGACATACTCAGCTAAATGGAAAAGATTTCTCATTTGGAGCACATCTAAAGGCTCAGATGTGACAGGGGCAAACATGACACATATTCTGGAATAGTTAGCAGAATTGTTCCACAATGGCCTGTCCTATTCTTCCATTAAGATTCATGCTTCAGCAATTTCAGCAGAATACAATGTGGATCCACTTATCTTCTCACACCCTCCCCTCAGGCAATTTCTGAGAGGGATCAAAAATATTAAACCTCCAAGAAAACCCCCTCTACCTGCTTGGGATCTCAACTTTGTGTTGGAGAAACTAACACTTCCTCCCTTTGAACCAGCAGCATCAGCGGATCTACAGTTTCTGTCTTGAAAACTGCATTCTTCTCCAATAAACTTTTCAGCAAGAAGAGTATCTGAGTTACAAGCATTAATGGCAGTACAGCCATTTCTTATCTTCCATCAGGACAGAGTTTCACTACGAACCAATCCTACTTTTATGCCAAAGGTGGTATCTAGGGTATCCTTGAACCAAGCTATTCTTGCTTGCCTAATCTTCCCAAATCCACAGAATAGAGGGGAAAAACTTCTGCACACCCTGGATATACACAGACAACTACTCTACTACTTGGACAGAACTAAAACTAGCAGAAAGACTGACCAACTATTTGTAGCATATGCTACTGGGGTGCAAGGAAAAGCAATTTCCAAACAGACAATTTCAAAATGGATAGGAAATTGCATTCGATTTTGTTACTCCTTTCATGGAAAGACAGTTCCTGAAAACATCAGGCCTCATTCCACAAGGGCCACGGCCACCACTACAGCCTTCCTACGAGGGGTGGCTACCAAGGACATTTTAGAAGCTGCTACTTGGAGCTCCGTGCATACATTTGCCAAACATTACAATCTACCTTTGCTACTGCAGTCCTGCCGGGGATATTAACTACACCATCCTTTTCTTAGTACCTCCTCCCCCAGATTGGCTATGGTATTCTACCCATATGTTATGACTGCAGATGCATCCTTGAAGGACATAGTACAGTTTTGTACCTACCATAAATGTAGATGTCCGATAGGTATGCATCTGCAGTCAGGTTTACCTTCCCTCCTACCCTCAGTGGTATTCCTGGGGTTAGGGTCTTTACCTCTTTTAGCTAGCTGGGGGAATCTATTATGGTGTATTTGTTTGTATATACATGTATATAATTATATAAGTTTGCAAATGTTTGGAACATTTTTGCATTTATCCAAATTTAGCCTTCCTAGAGGGCACCTGGCATCTGGGGCAAGAAAAACTGAGGAAAATGGCGCTGGCTGATGCTTTTATACCAGACGCCTGATCCGAAGCGGCTTTATGCTTTTACCCCCTGCAGGCGCTGACCGGAAAGTGCGACATCAGCCGAGGCCAGACCCACACTTTGAAATCCCGACCGAGGGCTGCCTGAGGCAGGACAACCCATATGTTATGACTGCAGATGCATACCCATCGGACATCTACATTTATGGTAGGTACAAAACTGTACTTTTCTGGTAAGACCACTGAGTGAAAAGAAGCCATTGAAGGATTTGCATATGCATCCTTGCGAGTGGTATAGCTAGGATTGCTGCTGCCATCAAACCTAGTACTTTCAATACCTCCGCTGCTGTAGCTTTGTTCTTTGACACCAGTGAGCTGACGTTTTGGCGAAGAAGGGAGACTCTTTCAACAGGGATACGTAGAGTGGTGGTTGAGGTATCTAACTCTGCTCCTATAAAAACGGTATGCTGAGATGGTGATAAGGCAGACTTTTCGAAGTTGATCGTAATGCCTAATTGATGGCAGAGTGTGTTGCCCGAGTCAGTTGATGCCTGGTGGTAGCGGTGAGGAGCCAATCGTCTAAGTATGGAAACACCTGGAATCCTAGACACTTCAGTTGAGCAGTGACCACTGCCATGCATTTGGTGAACCCTCTGGGGGCTGAAGTGAGACCAGAGGGCAGGGCTCGAAACTGGTAATGATTGGCTCCCAGCCGGAAGCGAGATAATCTCTTGAGCGTCTGTCCATCTTTATGTGATAGTACGCGTCCTTGAGATCTATGGAGCACATCCAATCGCCTTTCCCTAAAAAGGGAAGAATGGATTGAAGCGTGACCATTAGGAACTTCTCTTTCTTTACGAACTTGTTGACTCTGTTGAGGTCCAAGATAGGTCTCCAGTCCCCTGTTTTCTTTGGTACCAAAAATAATCTTGAGTAAGTTCCGAATCCGAATTGGTCCGCTGGGACTGGTTGGATGACTCTTTTTTCTAGCAATCTGTGAATCTCTACAATTGCTTGTTCCCTGAGAGTGGGTGGAACATCTGGGATTTTTTTGATAGGAATGGGAGGGCTAAAGAACGGTTTGAAATATCCTCTGGAAATTATGCTTTGTACCCAAGTATCCGATGTTATGTTTATCCAGGCTTCTGGGTACAAAGACAAGTGACCCCCGACTGCCTCCAGAGCCGAACAGTCGGGCCCCCTTTCAGGAGCGCTGGTAGGACTGACCGGAGAACTGACTCCTGTCACCCTGTTGCTGTGGACCCCCTCTGACCACGGGGGCAGCGTCTTCTGTTATAACCCCCTCCTCTGCCTCTAGAGGGGGTTTCACCACATGTGTCGTGAAAAGCTGCTTGAGTTTTTCGGAACCACATCTCCCCCTCCCCCCGGGGCCCTTGGGGTAGGGCCGAGTAGGAGTGGAAAAGCGGATCCCAATGGCAGATAAAGTCTTGCCTTCCTGTTCATACCTGGTTAAGGTTTCCTTTACTTTGGGCCCAAACAGTGATGAGACATCAAATGGGGTATTAATAAAAGAAGACTTGAAGGGTTCTGCAAAGGAACAGAGATGCATCCAGGCTTGTCTGTGAAGAGCAATGCCCGAACTAGCGGCTCTACTCGAACCATCAGCTGCATAGGATATGAGATGCATGGACGAGTTGACTACAGAGTTAAGGGTAGCGAGCTGGGCTTTGACTTTTTCGGCCACTCCTGCAGCTACTGTACCGTGGAGATTATCTCCTAGCTCTTTCAGGAGATCTCTCTGTAGTCTTGTAAAATGGGTCAAGTAGTTCAGTGATCGCAAAGAAAAAGTCGCTGAACTAAACATGCACTTCCCATATCTATCCATAACCCTAGAATCTCTGTTAGGGGGATGGATAGAAGAGGATGTCTCAGATACTTCCTTTTTGGTGGCTGCAGCCACCACCATGGCATCCACAGGCACTCCTTTTGTCAAAAAAGGTTTATCAACTGGGGCAGATATGAATTTATTAAGTCTACGAGGGACAGGTTCCATGGCCTCTGGTGACTCCCACACCTTATGAGAGATCAGATCCATGAGCTCGTCATGTGGCGAGAGACCAGAAGTGGAAGGTTGAGACCCAAAGTGCCTCTTCAAGAGCAGAGCCTCATCTCAGGTCTTGTAGGGGTCAATAGTCGCCCCTCTGACCTCTATCTAAGAATCTCTGCAAAGAGATATCAGAGAGAGGGGGACCCTTCTGACTCATCTACTAGGTCTGACTCATGTCAAAGAGACTCAGATGCCTCCTCTTCCTGCCCTCAGTCTGCACTCTCTCAGGGGCCTCCTCTCTCCAGGGGGTCTGAGCAGGTGAGGAGGAGCAGGTGGAGCAGGGGACACCCTGTGCACTAGAGGGTTGGGGTTGGAGGCTCAGGGATGAGACAGTAGACACAGGAAGAGCAAGTGACAGAGAGAGCTTGAAGATGAGAGAGCTGAGTCTTGGAGACAAAACTCTGTCATTGGAGACAAAAGGAGATATGGCTCCAGGAGAAGGAGTAATCGGACCAACTCCTGTGGAACCCGTCCGAGTACCGAGCCTGAGGTAGGAGCCAAGCTCATCCGAGCCGAAGCCCCAAGAGGGAGAGTCGGCACTGACAAGCCGGTGCGACTATCCTCCTCGGACCCGACTGGTGAGCATTGGCTCCTAGAGCCCTTGGTCGGCACCGAGGACATCCGAGTAGATGGAGCCGATACCCCGGAGCGGATATCGGCTCCAAGGGTCCAGCTACCATCGGTTCGACTTCCTTCGGCTCCGAGAGTCCAGTACGGCCCGTAGGAGTAGTAGACAACTTCGGTTCCATGGTCTTCGGCACCGACAAGCTGGTCGGGGCCAACAACAATTTGGCAAGTCCTGGTGCCTGTAAAAGCTTTTGCACTAGCCGATCCATGTCCAAATCCGAAAGGCTGACTGAAGACTTAGCTGAATGCACCAAAGGTGTTGACTGGAGCAGAGGTGAAGAAGGAACTTCGGAGACCGGCTCCAATACTGAAAGCTGGCTCCGAATCAAAGGTACACTTGGCTCCGATGACTGTGGAATCGATGACCCTCCTTCTGAAATTTTAGCCTTTTTGAATACCTTTTCTGAAGACTTGGATTTTGAAGATTTGGAAAACGTACTAGCACCTTCATGGCTATTCAAAACCTCTGAAAAAGATTGCTGTAGCAATCCTCTGTCTATAAGTTTCCTCCTTCTCTCCAAGAGTACTCTTGAAGAGAAGGAGTGACAAATGCTACAGGTGTCTTGGAGGTGCTTGGCCCCCAAGCAGTAGACACTGAATATGTCCGTCAGTGATGGACATTTTCTGCCCACAATCTGGGCATTTTTTAAAACCCGATTTTGGATGGGATTTCTCCCTATCCTCTGACATACTGAGAAAAAAACAGTAAAAAGATTCACAAACAACTAAGCCCAGCCCGGGCACTATCTATAATATATATATATATATATATATATATATATATATATATATATATATAAATATATAAATAACAATATAATACAAATATGGGACTAAGAGTCCCACAGAAAAAACCTAACTGCTAAAGGGATTAATAGTAGTGAAAAGGGCTAAAGGCCCACACAAACTAAAAAGCCAACAAGTCCCTAATTTAAAACAATTTAAACTATCTAAACTGTCTAAACTATCTAAAAATAATAAAACTGACACACTACATAAATATATCAAAAAGGAAAACTTTTTTAAAAAACTTGCTGTTTCTAAAATGGTCCAAGCTATCTGGATCACCGAAATCTCTCTTGCTGCGGCAAACTAGATCTGAGGTAATTCTAGCAGTGCATGGTGGGATAAGGGGCTGTTCTTGAGCTACTGGCAAACCTTGAGCTTGCTATCGGCCGTGTTGGAGCCGAGGATCGGCTCTAACCCATCAGTGAGAATAATCGGCGAGATTAACAACTTCACATCTTCTTTTTCCCAGTTACCTCTTTCTTCCCCATTGCACCTCCAGTATTTGCCATCTACATGAGGAAACTTTCTTTGGAATCTGCTTGGTGTATAAAATATCTATATAAACACTTCCAAACAAAAATTCTAAATCTTCTAGACTTTGTTGCGTATTTGGAGCCATGCTTTTGTCTTACCATTGTTTTCTTTTGATTTGCTTATCCAATCTCTCTTTCCAATCTTTTCTTACCTCCTTTGACTGATTCCTATAGTTATTGTGCAATATTTTATATGCCGCACTAACTATCCCTTTGTTAATAGCTGTTTCTGCTCTACATTTCGGCTAAAAAGTCTAACAGAGTAGGCCGTTTACTTAGGATTCCACTCTCCTTTTCTCTTTGCCTATATTCTATCAATTCCTGATATGGGAGGAAGTCTGTTGTCTGTAGTCCAAATGTTTTCTTGGCCCTTTCCCATTCTGTTACCTTTCCATCTCTATAGTTATTTGTTTCCAGTACCTTGGTTCCCTTGCCAGTTTTCTCTAATAAATTCCAGCCCCACCTTGCTTATTCTGTCTACTGCTAATTGCAGTCATCCCTATCGGCAACACCTCTATTCTTTGTGGCTGTTGTTATTCTCCTTAAGGATCTGCATCCAAAATCCCATTCTTTCCTTATTTCTTGAATTTCCCCCATTTCCTCATTGTCCCTTTCCACCTTGAATTATAGCTTTTTGCTCATGTTATGTATACGAACTGCATAGTTCTAAAATATCTCTTCAAATCAGGCAATCCTAAACCACCTTGTTCTGTTGGAAAGATCAGCTTATCTCTCTTGACCTTTGCCCTCTTTCCCTCCCAAATAAGTTCTGTCAACTCTTCATTAACTATTGTCCATAACTGGTTCTCTGGTTAATAAAAATATACCTGAACTGCATATAAACCTAAACGAACTAAAAACATTTTCACTGCTTGTATCTTGCAAACCATATTCATAAACAAAAGTTTCCAGTTTCTCAGTTTTTGCATTATCTTTTGTTTAGTCTCTTCCCACATATCCATAGCTGCCATAACAGAGCCTTTTTAATCCATATTCTTAAATGCTTCATTTTGTCATGTCTCAATAAACATGGGTGTTGCTGAACCAATTCATATAATGGGTACACAGTTTGCGGCTATATCCTTTATTTTATCTTCATTACTTTTATATCCCTAAAAGACTTGAAACTGTCTCAAGATGTTCCACAGCACTGTGGTGTCCTTTTCTGATTTTATCAGGTACAAAATAACATTGTCTGCAAATAAAGCTAACTTTTCTTGATTACCATATCAATTATATCCTTGAATTTGTGAGTCATATTTTCTGTGCCAGTGACTCTAAATCCAAAGCAAATAAAAAAGGGGAAGAGGACAACCCTGTCTGGTTTCTATGTTTAGATACAACTTGTCAGAAAGAAACTATCACACTTTACTTTTGGCCTTTCATCCCTTATGTATCCTTCTAATTAACCTTATTATTGTATCAGGGAATACAAATGCTTCCATTGCCCTACTCATAAAAACCCAGGTTACTGTGTCACATGCTTTCTCTGCATCAGGCTCCACCAACAACATCAGCATTTTCTTACACTCTGCTTCCTTCTGTATCATCATTTTTCTATTAATGTTTTCCTCCCTGCCACAAAACCACATTAATCCATGTGTGTCAGTTTTTACAACAGCTTTGCCATTATTTTGGCTAATATAGGCATTAACACGTTGTAGTCATGGTTTAAAATTGAAATGGGCCTGGATGAAGCTGGGCCTGATGAGTCTTTACCATCTTTAGTTATTATAGCCACCACAGCTTTCTTCTAGAATGTTGGTCCTTCCTCTTCTTTTAAAATACTGTTAAACAAAACCTTCTAGATCTGTATTACTTTCTTCTCTCCTAGCTTCAAAACTTTACAGTAATACCATCTATTCCTGGAAACTTTCCTGCACATAGGCTGTACGTTACTGTTTTGATCTCCTCTGCTCTTGTCTTAACTGTTAATTGTTGAGCCTCTTCTACCTCTAACTTTGGCCTACTTAAGTCTTCCGTAAATATTTCCATTTGTGTTCCTTCTTGATTTCCACATTTCTCTACTTTGTATAAATTTTCATAAAATTTCCTAAAGGTCTCTAATACCTCTATAATATCACTGTTTATATTGTTATAGGCTCCCTAAGTCTGGCAACAACTCTTTCTACTTTTTGTTGCCTAAGTCATTGTGCTAGAAGTTTTTGTGCTCTGGAGGTATCAAAAATAGTTGCTTAACAGAAATCTTTCTAAATTCATGTATGTTACTCAGTTGCTCCCTTATTTTCTCTTAAGCACACTAAAGTCATGCCTCTTCTTATTCTTATTCCCCTTATTTTGCAACCCTTTAACCTTTGTCAGCCCCTCTAAAAATTCCAGTTGCTTCTTAACCATATATTTTTTTTCTTTTATTTCTACACTATTTTAAATCCCACTTTCATTTTATCCCTTTCACTGGCTATAACTTCTGAAGAAATTTCTGTCTTCTCTAATAACGTTTGAGTAATTTCCACTACCCATTCCTTAAATTCCGCTCTTTTTAATGGGTAGGTGGGGAACCACCAGTGTCTCATTTTTTTTACTTCATTACCCTGCATTTTTATCTTGGTTGTTATTGGCACATTATCTGAAATAGTTATTGGATGTGTGTTGAAACTTTCAATCAAATGCACTTTCCTAGGAAATGTAATTTCTGTCTAGTCTAACCCAGTTATTGTACCTTGAAGAATAAGAAGTTATGTCTTACCACAACGTTCCATGTTAGTTGTCTTCTTCTCGCATTCTTTCTTGCTGGATGGGTTTGGAGCCGATCCTCTGCTCCGACTCGGCCTATACTATAGCTCGAGAGCTATTTTTACCGGCTCGAGGCAGCCCTATAACCCACAATACCATGCGCTAACTCCCCAGATCTCGTTTGGAAGCTAAGACATAGTATAAATATAATATCATAATATCATAATCCTCATTTGCAAGTACGGGCTCCCTGCTAGTAACATTAAGGATACGGGGAAACCGTAACATGTTATATCTCCAGAAATGGAAGAACTCAGAGACCTCAAGTCTATCCAGGCTAGGGGGCAGGAGGGAGGGACGCAAGAAAGAAGGCAAGAAGAAGACAACTAACATGGAACGTTATGGTAAGACATAACTTCTTAATGTTAAGTTGTCATTCTCGCCTTCATTCTTGCTGGATGGGACAGCGTCCCTAGCATCTTAGTCCTGGGTGGCTCAATGGAACAGACTCCTGAGTACAGTGGAACCAAAATCAGCTCTATTTCTGGAGGCTAGATCAAGCTTGTAATGGGCAATAAAGGTATGTTTGGACACCCATGTAGCTGCTGCACAAATGGCATCTAGTGGTAACCTTGCTTGAAAAGCTGTTGAAGTTGATAGTGCCCTGGTTGAATGAGCTTTAGGCCTAGAGGGTAGTTGCCTGTGTCTCAACTCATAGATCAAGGTAATAATAGATGTCAGCCATCTGGAAAGAGTTACTTTCGATACTGGAAGCCCTTTCTTGCCTGCAGCATAAGAGAGGAAGAGCTGGTCTGATTTTCTGAATTGTTTTGTCCTGTCTAGGTAATACCGTAATTGGCGATGAACATCTAATGAATGTAATTTTTGTTCAGCCCTGTTGGTATAGTCTGGGAAAAAGACGGGCAAATCAATGGAGTTGTTTAGGCAGCCCGCAGTCCCAATAGGGGGGACATGGGATGTGTGCACTTTTGAAGTGCACAGACTCACTCACTGAAAACAACTGGCCCGGACTGCTGGTGTTGTGCCAGCAGTTGCTGCTTGCTGCAGTAGTCTCGCTGGGGTTTGGATATCTGCTGGGGTGGATTATTATTATGCCGGGAGATGTTTGGATATGGATGGAGAATGGACAGCCAAGTGTGTTTGGCTTTTTAGTGCTTTTTTTATTATGAATTTTTTACTATTTTTTTTTTTGTTGAGTTTGCTTTGGTTGTGTGTTGATTTTTGTGTGGAGAAAGTATGTGGTGTGTGTTTACTTTGAATAGTGGGTCTGTTATCTCCTGTGTTTGTGTGGGTTTGCTTTTGTCCTCCCATGTTACAAAAACATGTCTGTCCTATTATTTTCCTGGCCTCTGCTGAAATTGTTTTTTTTTGTCCTTCTTTTGACTGTCCTGATTAAATAAAATTGAAATAAAATTGACCTTTTTTCTGAATTTTTGACTATGTTTCATGTCTGTTTTAATTTCATATATTTGATGCAGCAGTGCCAGTATTCGTTGCCTCATAGGGTTTCCTGATGGGTTCGATTCTTTGTGGGGGTGCTTTTGGCTAGTCTGCATCTTGTGTGGAGTTTCGAATGTTGCTTTTACAAAGATGAAAATTGTTTTTTCATCAAGTCAGACTGTCCCCAGGCATTTGAATTTCAGACTCATAGTCTTCTCAGAAAATACATGCTAGGTTTCTTTTTGTTTAAATAATATATATATACACACACAACCTTTATTATAATTTTTTAAGTTTTTTAAGATTTGTGGGTTTTGATTTTTGTTTTTTTTTCCTTTTTTTTTGGGACTGTAGTCCCTCCTAGGTGTTTGTGCTAATTTTGACACAGCCATTTGACAGGGCAAGTCACGTGTTATGTTTGAGCTGTATAGGCTCATTACTGTGTTTGTCATCAGAGGGCTTTTGACAGGGTGTTTTGTGCTAAGAGGTGAGAATTTCATTAAATGATATGAAAACAATTTTGATTTATTCTACCGTTTACTCACAAACAACACATTTTTTTATTATATTATGTTTAAGTTGACTGTTTGACTATTTTGGAATGTTTGTAAAATGTAAAATTCATACTAATGCAAGACCTAGTCTATTATTTTTCTAAGTTTTAAGAACAATATTTAGAATACTTAGATAATGTATAAACATTGGATATTGAATGCATATGACAGTATTTTGTAGTAAGGACAGGATATTATTTTTTTTTAGCTCATCACACTTGTTGGAGACTTCTAGTGATCTCTCTGAGGGGGCTTTAAATCTAAACAGAAAACAGAATGCCATTGGTGGTCCATATAATCACTACAATAATAAGCAAAGCAATGTGAGCTTGTTTGAAACAAGTAGATAGTTGTCAGGCAGCAGGTCTGTTTTTGATAAGAAACATTTTTACAGTGGGGGCATCACAGAGATTACTACTTTCAGCATGTACTTGGTGCTTTAATAAAGGAATATAAATATATTAATTAGAACTGCAGCAAGCAGTGCTTAATAAAAGCTGAATATAAAAATAATTAGAAATGCAGCAAGGAGAGGTAGTAGTTTGAGTTGTTGAAGTGCTTTGATTTTGACTGGCATTTGGTTTAGATTTGCTTCCGATAACACTTTTGGTAGAAAGGAAGGGTTTGTTCTGAGAGTTACCCTATCTTTATCAAAAACCACATAGGGAGGACGGACAGACAAGACTTGAAGTTCCGATAGCCTTCTGGCAGATGTTATAGCTACTAAAAACAGCGTTTTCCAAGAAAGAAGTTTGAGGGAGCAAGAAGCTGCCGGTTCAAAAGGGGGTAGAATTAGTGAAGTTAGAATTAAATTCAAATCCCATTGTGGGGGTGGATCTTTAACTGGATGTCTGAGTAACAAAATGCCCTTGAGAAAGGCTTTACAGAGTTTGTGGGACATAATATTTGCTTCTGAGAGTCCAACATGAAAATTAGCAATGGCCGCTAATTGTACCCTGATAGTGGCTGATGATGACCCCAAATGAAAAAGCTCTGCCAGGAAGTCTAGAACCTCATGAATGGGTGCATGGAAGGGATCTAAAGATCTAGTTTGTGCCCAGTGTGAAAAACGCTTCCATTTACTCGCATAAGTCTTTCTAGCATTGGACTTATGGGAAGCCAGAATGATATCACGAACAGGAGGAGAAATAAGGGGAAGCCTGGCTATGGCTGGAAGTGGAGCAACCAAGCTGTGAGGTTGATGGAATGTAGAGACTGATGCAGTTTGCCCGTGAGGTGGGTCAACAGATCCGGAAGGGGTTCCAGATGCCAAGGCTGTTCCAGTAGGTATTTGTGCAGGAACGGGAACCAAACTTGTCAAGGCAAAACGGGGCAATGAGGATCATTTTGGATCTCAAAGCGGTTGCTTTCTGAATTAGTTGCAGGATCAATGGAAAGGGAGGAAAGGCATAAAGAAGACCCCGGGGCCAAACATGAACAAGAGCATCTCTGAGGGGCTGGCCTGGTAGAGGGAAGAGTGTGAAGAAGTCGAGGCACTTGCTGTTTTGCGGAGTTGCGAAAAGGTTGCAGCAAGGCTGGCCCCACTTCCGAAAAATTCCATCTACTACCGCTTGATTTAGAGACCACTCTTGAGGCATGAGTTTAGTTCTGCTCAATCTGTCTGCTATGACGTTGGACTTCCCGGGGATGTGCGTTGCTATCAGAAACCGTTGAGATGAAATCGCCCATTGCCAAAGTCTGAGTGCTTCTCGACATAGAGGGTAGGACTTTGTTCCGCCCTGCTTGTTTATGTACCACACTACAGACATATTGTCCGTTTGAATTGCTATAGTCCCCGTGGGAAGAGAGCTCTGAAGGGCCTGCAACGTCAAAAGCACCGCCCTCATCTCCAGGACATTTATGTGCAGGTGGCATTCTGACTGTTGCCAAGTGCCCTGGACCATCCTGCCCTGATAATGCCCCCCCCCCCCAATCAGGGAGGCATCTGTTGTGACAGTGGCAACCGGAGGGGGGAGAACAAAAGGTCTGCCCTGAAAAAGCTGAGGGGAAACCATCCACCAGGAGAGATGTTTCTTGCAAGATGGTATCAAAATGTTGTGGGTCATTGGCAGCTGCTGAAAGGACCACTGAGAAAACAGCATCCACTGAAGAAGCCTCATGTGGAAGCGTGCTAATGGAAGCAGAAGAATCGCCGCCGCCATGAGGCCCAACACTTTCAATACTAGCTTGACTTCGACTCTGCTGGACTGAAACAGGAGCTGAACATTCCGCCTTATGTCTGTCACTCTCTGAGGTGGTAATGTTGCAGACATTTCTGTGGTGTTTAATACGGCACCTATAAAGATTATACATTGACAAGGCGACAAGGAGGACTTTGCAAAATTTATAGAAATACCCAGGCTGTTGCAAAGATGGATAGTATATTCCCTGGCCATTATGAGATCCTGTTTGGTGGTAGCGGAAATGAACCAGTTGTTTAAGTATGGAAACACCTGGAATCCTTTTTGTCTCAGGTGAGCCGTGACCACTGCCAAACATTTGGTGAACACCCGGGGTCTGTGGTGAGACCAAAGGGCAGGGCCCTGAATTGAAAATGACTGACTCCCAGCCGGAAGCGGAGAAACCTCCTGGAGCGCCTGTGTATTTTTATGTGGTAGTACGCGTCCTGGAGGTCTAACGAGCACATCCAGTTGTCTCTGCCCAAAAAGGGTAGAATGGACTGCAGTGTTACCATCCGAAATTTTGTCTTTAACACATAGTTGTTTAACCTGCTGAGGTCCAAAATGGGTCTCCAATCTCCTGTCTTTTTTGGTACCAAAAAGAACCTGGAGTAGATTCCGGATCCTAGCTGATCTGCTGGGACTGCCTGGATGACTCTTTTGTTTAACAGCTTTTTTATCTCTAGCTGAGCCTGACCCCTCTGCGCGGGTGGTACGTCTGGTAGGGGTTTTGGCGGTTGTACCGGAGGGAAAGTGAGAGGAATTTTGTAACCCTCGGATATGGTCTTCTGTACCCATGTGTCTTGAGTGATGGATTGCCAGGCTTCCGGGTACAGAGATAATCTTCCCCCGACTGCCTCCGAAGGTGGACAGTCGGGCAGCTTCTCAGGGATGCTGAAAGGGTTGATCAGGGAAGGATTCCCTGGAACCCTGGTTTTGTGGACCCCCTCTGCCCCTGGGGCGGCGTCTGTTATTATTCCCCCCCTCTGCCTCTAGGGGAAAATTTACCACGTGTGGCAGGCGCGACTCCCTGTGGTTTGCGGAACCACATCTTTCCACCCCTCTGTCCCTTAGGATAAGGTCTAGAAGGCGTGGAAAAATGGACTCCCATGGCAGAGAGAGTCTTACCATCTTGCTCGCATCTGGTGAGGGTATTCTTCACCTGAGGCCCGAACAATTCCGAACCGTCAAAGGGGGTGTTGGTGAAGGATGCCTTGAAGGGGTCGGCAAAATTACAGAGTCGCATCCAAGCGTGGTGCCTCAACGCAACGCCTGTGCCAGCGGCCCTACTCGCTCCATAAGAGATTAGCCGCATGGAGGAGTTAACAATGGAGTTCAGGGTAGCCAGCTGAGAGTTTATTTTGTCCTTAAACTCCGCTGCAGAAGGATCCTGTACCGTTTCACCCAGCTCTGTGAGCAAGCCTCTTTGAAGGCGGGTGAAATGACATAAATAGTTCAGCGATCGCATAGAAAATGTCGCTGAAGCAAAGGTCCGCTTGCCGTACCTGTCCATGGTCCTGGACTCTTTGTTAGGAGGATGAACAGGTACAGAAGGATCAGCTAATTCCTTCTTAGTGGCTGCTGCTACCACCATAGCATCAACTGAAACACCTTTGGTGAGAAAGGATTTGTCATCTGGTGCAGAAATAAATTTTGAAGGCCTCCTAGGGGTAGGTTCCATTGAATCAGGAGCTGCCCACGCCTTTCTAGCCACTACCTCCATTAGTGGGTCGAAAGGGGGAGACACCCAGGAGGTGGAAGGGCGAGATCCAAAGGCGTCAAGGTAAACCGACTCGTCCTCAGAAGGTTTGAGAGTGGACCAATTTCCCCTCTGTCTTAGGATCTCCAGGATGTCTGAAAAGGAGACATCCTCAGAAGGGAATCTGGGGGAACCCTCTGACTCATCCAAGTCAGTGTCCGACGTGACAGACTCGGGGGAGTCTTATGTGCTTCCTCTTGCACTTTCTTTTCCTAGGGGGTTCCCCTGAAACTTCCCAAAGTGGGTACCTTACGCTTTGGATCTCTGCTGTCGGGTATAGGAGGATGGTCAGAGACCGTAACAGGCACTACAGAGGGAGGAGCCACAGAACTTAACCTTGGAGTGGACACTGGGTCCAGCACACTCCTCATCACCTCGAAGGCTCCCCTATCAGACACCAAAGATAGCCCCAGCTCCGAAGAGGCCGGAACCGCCCCCGGAACCGACAGAGAAGGCTCCGAGAATGATGTTGGGGTCAAACTAACCAGAGCCGAAGCTCCAAGAGGGAGAGCAGGGTCAGACAAGGGTCCGATGCCACTCGCCCCCTCGGAGCCGACAATGGAGTCCCGGCGCCCGGACCTCTCCATGGACGGAACCAATAAAGAGGTCGGAGCCGACGACACTGGAGCCGAAGGAGGGGGTATCGGCTCCGACGTGGGCAAGGTCACAGTTCCGACGAACTCCGGCACCGAACTCGAGAGATGAGTCGGAGGAGGAATGGATAACTATATCGAAGGAGCCACAGTCTGGTGAGATGGGCTCTGATGCATTTGGGCCAGAGCCTGGGACTTTATGAGTCTACTGACCACCCTCTCGATGTCGTGATCGGAGAGCCTAGAAGACCTCGATGAATGAGTCCTATGACTCCGCTCCGATAGAAGGGGGGACCTCGGAGCCGATCTGACGGACTCTAAAGAAGGGGACCTAGAGTGCTTGCGTGCTGGGGTCGGCTCCGATGATGGTTTCGAAGCGGAACCCACTTTGCTCGCCTCGGAGCCAGCCGGAACCGTGGTCGGAGCCGTCTCGACAACACCAGCCCTCGGCTCAGAAGCTGGAGCCGAGGGTTTGGCGGTTTTTGATGGCTTCCCTGAGCCAGACTTGGATGGGGAGTCATCAGGCTTTAACAAGCCCATTAGAATAAGCTTGTTACGCCTTTCCTGCAGGACTCTTGAACTAAATCTGTGACAAATGGAACAAGAGTCCTGCAGGTGTAAAGACCCCAAGCAGTAGACACAAGAAGTGTGACCGTCTGTCAGAGACATTTTCTGACAGCACGAGTCACACTTCTTGAATCCCGAGACCTTAATGTCTTTGGACATTGCCCTAAGACAGTCACACAATCAGTACACACACTCACTCACTTACACAGAAGGGGGAGATGAGGGGACTGATTAAAAGAACAACACACACACAGAAAGTTGAGTAAAGAAACTAAGGCCTGTAGGCCTGACTATAAAAGTTAACTACAGGGGTGGGTAGGGCTTACGAAACAAACTCTATTAAGTAAAAGAAATCGATAGGTAACAAAGTAGGGAAAATAGCCTAATAACTATCTCAAAAAATTAGAAATTCGTTGAAAAATATCCTTTACTGACCTGAGCCGGTAAAAAAAAGCAACCTTGCAGCGAAGCGGCAAACGAGATCTGGCGAGTTAGAGCATGGTATTGTGGGTTATAGGGCTGCCTCGAGCCGGTAAAAATAGCTCTCGAGCTATAGTATAGGCCGAGTCGGAGCCGAGGATCGGCTCCGAACCCATCCAGCAAGAATGAAGGCGAGAATGACAACTTAACATTAATATATAAATTCTTTCTGAGTTCCTATTATTGAATTCCCATCTTCCATAGCAATTATTTTCATAAATTTATAAAGAAATTTACCATTTTGTTTTATTTTCCCTTCTATATCTGCCAGGTAGATCCTCACTGTTACAAATCAAAATTCTGTCCTAAAAATATTCACTTCTGAAAGCTGATTATTCTTCCCAAATTTTCTTAAGCTTCATAATAGCAGTTTTAGGTGGAATATAAATACATGCCAGCATAATCCTCCTCCCTCGCCAGTAGCCCTTTACTACCAGAAATCTACCATTATTATATTTTTTCCTTTTCTATCACTGTTTGAGCTCCTTTAAAAATTAATATAAGTACTCCCCTTTTCCATTGTTCCTGATGCTCTGCTGAATATCTCTCCTGAAATCCATTCATTGTCAAATTATTATGCTCATTTCTTTCCAAATATGTCTCCTGTAGCATTGCTATTTGCATTGTACATTCCTCTTTTCCTTATTTTTTTTTTGCAATCTGCATTTCTTAATACAATTCAATACTCTTTCCTTTTTGTCCATACCATTGAGGCCATTAACGTTTCAAAATAAAATGGATAGTGTAGCCATTATAACAAGAAGTTATTATTCCCACCTCTTGCATTACATTCAGTGTTCTCTTATTTAATTGCTTACACACAAAAAAATATTATTAGATTAAGCCAAATGTGTCACTGTTAAAGTCTCTGTGTGAGCTTTATTTTCAGAAGAATGAGAAGCAGAGTCCTTCTGTTTGTTGACTAACGTTTGCATTTCCTCCTTAGCCTGTTCTGCATCTAAAAATAACTCTGATCCTCCAGGTAAAAAATTCTAAAGACAGCTGGATACAGCAGCTTGAATCTCATACCTGTCTATTCCTTGATTGCTGGGATGAATTTGCTTCTCTTCTGCCTAGTGTACAGGGAAGAACCCTTTTCCACAAACACTCTTCTATCTCCAATTTTATTACTTGCCCTTCTGCCACAGTTTTGTCAGGATCAAGTGTTTCTGTTGGTATGATTGTATCTCTACTAATGCAAGTCTTGGCTGCTTTCATATGGCCAGGTTTGGTGCATACACACAATGTGCCCTTTCAGTTAACAAATCTTCGTTTGCAATACCAGTCCAGTTGCTTATTTGTTATTTCATAAAATTAATAAAGTCTGTTTCTTCCAATTTCTTTGGTATAGCATACAATTTCAGGTTTTCCCTGCATGCTTTGCCCTCTAACTCTACCATTTTTGAAACAGCTCTTCTTGAGCAGTCTTATACTCATCCATCCTTTTTTTCTTTATTTCGGTGTCTGATTTATGCAGTTTTATCAGTTCATCTGAGTACTTTTTAAAGCTTCTTTCATTTTTCCAGCCTTGTGTTATTTGAGTTAATATACTCCGTCAATATTTCTTTTATTTTAAGCAGGTCTATTTGATTTAGTTTTACCTCTAGAATACTGGAGGTTATGTCTTGCACCAAGGCTGGAGCTTGGAATGATTTTTGCAGAACAAATAATTCTTCCCAGTCACTGTTTTCTCTTCACTTTTTCTAGTTTATTCTCTTTCAGGCTGTCTCAGTTTCTTCTTTGCTGGCATTCAGGCAGTGTTCTTATTAGCCAGTAACTGAATTTACTAAAACTGGCAGTTTTACTGGCCCTTATCACTCAGTTTCTTTTTTTTTTCACACTGGGATAGCTGAACTTAAGCTGTTGATCAGTGTGCAGCCATCTTGGAAGTCACCTTTAGCAAATCTTTGAGATGGGACAAAGAACTGGAACATCCAGTAGAAGCCCACCTTGCCTGAGAAGAGGACATGTCAACTATGTAAAAGGTACCTGAACTGCAGAACCAACCTCTGTGAGACAGACAGTGCTTACTGCTGCATGACTGTGCCATACAACCATTTTATTGTTTAATTTACTGCACATGTAAAGAGCAAATGGTTCTAATGGCTTCATATAAACTAGAGGGAACTCACAATGTATATTTTGCTATATGGTTACAAATTGTTTTGTAGTATGTAGTTGTTTTTTATTCTTTCTTTGACAATCTGTCATTATCTCTGATAAGCTCTGAATCTAGGAGCTGCATGTTGTTTTTCCAGTTGATGTTGCTGCGCTTCTAACTGATGTAATTTTCTGTTGCAGTATAATTAAGAGTAATGTGGAGATATATTTAGCTTACTTTACATTCAGGAGCTTTTTACATTAATGAAACTGAAAGAGCAAGGCAATGGCTTTCCAAAAATGAGAATGACTAAAGAAAGAATAGTAGGAACTGAAAGTGATTGATCTCTGAAACAAAGCAAGTTTGACTGGTTCCACAAGTTTTTTTTTCTAATCTTGGGGGGAGTGATTTCGTGTTTTGGGGCTTTAGCAAATATATTCCACTTTAAAACACGTGTGTAAGGTAGAAGTGCAAGTTAAGATTGAATTATAATGTGATTAACTGTGTTAGAGCTGATTAGTGAGTGATATAAAAACAGAGTTGTGTTCAGAAAGTCACTATGACTCCTTTTCTTCCCACCTTATTTTTCCCACCGTTTCATCTTTGTCTCAACTACCATACTGCCCTTCTTCCAAATAACAATCTATAGCAATCTCTGTATTCTAACTAAACTTCTCTTTTCTTATTAATTATATTTTTATTTGCTAACAAGATTGTCTTTTTTTCTGTTAATAGTATATATTAATTTTTTCATTGTCTTGTACATTCTTTGTTTTTGCTGTAATGTCATGTTGAATTCATTTGCAAATTGTACAGGAGCATCTGACAGCATATGAGTTCATAGGTTCATAGGTAGGTACTAGGCTATCAGCCCTGGGGCCTATACAAGCCCAGCCAAAAAGGTACCCTGGCTTTTGCCACCCAAGAAAATTATTGTCCTGTGCCACCATCGAGCAGAGCCACAGAGGTGATCCCCGGGGTGAATTTCCTATTTCCCATCCAATCATCAAGATTTTTAATGAACAGTGCTAATGAGGAGCTTTGTTTGATATAGATAGGTAGTTTATTCCAGAGTATGGGAAGTCTCTGGGATAGGAATCTATCCCTCCGGCATGTTCTGTTTATTGTGGTGACAAGGTTTAGGTCCCTAGAGCGTGTAGCTCGGAGGGATTGGGATTTCTTTAAGTGGAGCATGTCCAACAGCTCTGGGTTTGACATAGCTTTGTATGTTAGGCAGAGATCACCTCTGAGTAGGCGATATGCGACGGAGTAAAGCTAGAGTTTTTTGAGACGGTCTGCGTAGGGCATCTGTTTGAGGCCGGTAATCCTCTTTGTGAGGTATTTCTGCAGCCTTTCCAGTTGTTGCAGATGTCTTGTCAGGTACATACCAAAAGGGGCGTTGTACTCTATAATGGGTCTAATGAGTGATGAGTAGAGGGGAACAATGACCTCTTTTTTTCTGGATGAGAAACCTTTTGTGATGAGGTGTGCCACGCAGAAGTATTTCCTGACTACCGTGGCGATGTGATTATCAAAGGAGAGACTACTGCCCACCTGTGTCCCAAGGTCTCTTATCACACTTTCAGTGTTAAGTATACTACCGCCTATGTTGTAGTTCATGGGTACAGAGTTTTTACCAAAAGGGATGACAATGCACTTTTTGACATTGAGCTTGAGGCCATGGCTTTGACACCAGGCATCTGTCTCAGTGAGGCCCTTCTGTAGGATGTCCACATCGTTAGGAGTTTTGATTATGGCTCCTAGTTTGCAGTCATCTGTGAACTTTGTTAGCCAAAGACCTTCTGTGGTAGCCTGTACTTCAGAGAAGTAGATACCAAACAGGAGAGGACCCAGGACTGAACCCTGTGGTACTCCACTTGTCACTGGTCTGAAGTCGGATTTGGAGTCTGCCACTTTCACAGTGTGGGTTCTGTCAGTGAGCCAGTTGGCAACCCATCTTGTGACATAGGGATTTATACCTAGTTTAGTGAGTTTATCTATAATTCCAGAGTGGGGGATGGTGTTGAAAGCCTTGGCAAGATCTAGATAGGCTGTGTGAGCCACCTTACCCTTGTCTATGACTTTGGTGACTGCTTCAAAGAAGTCTGTCAGGTTTAGGAGACATGATCTGCCTTTTACAAATCCAAACTGGGTGGGGTCCAGAAATTGTAGATTACCAATGTCTTTGTTTATAAGTTCCATGATGATACGTTCCATGGACTTGCAGACCAGGCTTGTCAGGCTAATGGGATGGTAGTTCCTGGGGTCCGTGGTGGCTTCTCCCTTGTGGAGTGGGATAACCGTCACTGTGCGCCATTCAGAAGGCACAAAGCCTGAGGTGAGGCTATGATTGAACATGGTACTTAGGTGGGATGCCAGTTCATTCTGTAGTTCATGTAGAACGCAGCCTGGGATGTTGTCTGGTCCCATGGATGCTATGTTCTTGGCTTTGGAGACTGTGGTTTTTACCTGTGCAGCTGTGATTACAGGAACTTTGCATTCTTCCTGTATAGAGATGGGCTCTTTAGGGGGTGAGAGGGGGGTAAAGTTAGCACTGAACCTATCTGCCAGGATGTTGGCAGTATCAGTTGGGTCTGTATATTTAGTGCCATTGTGCTGTAACTCAGAGCAGATCTGAGTGTTGCCATTGAGATTCTTGACATAGCTATAGAATGCTTTGTGGTTGTCTTTAGAATCAGTGGCGATTTTGTTTTCGTAACTAGCTTTGGAGGATTTTATTAGGGATCGCAGCTTCCTACTGAGGCTGACCAGGGAGCTCTTCCACTCATGGGATTTTACTCTCTTTTGCAACAGTTTCTTCATTCTGTTGTACAGTTTGTTTATGGCAGGGGACCACCAGATTGGCTTCCTTTTTTTGGAGGATAGCGTCTTGTTTCTGTTTTGGGTAGCACGATCCATGCACTCATGTAAGTGCTTATAAAGTGCAATTGTGTAGGATTCAGTAGTCGTAACTGTATTGTCCATCTGCATGGGTGTCATGAAGTTCACCACTTCTGTCTTAAGAAGCATGAAGTTGGCTTTGGAGAAATTGTTTACTTTGGTTTCCTTAATGGGGGGTGGGGGCAGGATGTGGATATCTAGGGTAATTAGCTTATGGTCGGATCGGACCAATGAGGCATTGACTTCAGGTGTGGAACACCGGTCACTCATGTTGGTAATGACTAGATTTAGGATATTGTTGCCCCTGGTGGGGGTGTGGATAAGTTGATCCAGGGCATTGGAGTTTCTGAATTCCAGAAAGCGTTGAGCGAAGGAGTTGGTACATGAGTAGTTTTCCCAGTTAATGATGGGGTAGTTGAAATCTCCCATTATTAGGGTGTTTGGTTGAACCCTAATATTTTCCAGTACATTAAGAAAAGAGGAGTGGGAATCCTGGGGCATGGTGGATGATCTGTAGCAAGCTGCAATTTGGATTGCAGTTTTACCCAGAGTTAGTTGCACTTGGATAACCTCGGCTGCATTATGCTGAGCAACTAGCCTGGAGGTGTGGATATCCTTAATGAATATGGATACGCCTCCACCTTTGATGTTCTGGTCCAGGTTACATGGCCGAAAAGTGTGGTATGCGTTATAGCCTGGTATTGCAGTGGTGCTCTCTGGAGCCTTGAACCAGGTCTCAGTCACTGCACAGATATCGATGTTCTCCATTTTAAGGAGTGCTTCGAACGAGTGCATTTTGAGATTTAGACTTCTAGCATTGAGTAGCATCACCCTCAGTTTTGGTGAATTTGTCATTTGAACCTTGCCTAAAAAAGGCACTATGGGGGCGGCAAGAACCTTAGCCAGTATCCAGAATCCCAGGGGTGACAGGTCCAGGCCATCTCTGGCAAAGCATCGTGGTCTGTCGACCATGTCATCCCAGTCAGACAGATACTGGATCCCTTGTTTTTTTTTTTTCTTATAATTGTTTACAGCAACTTTATTGTATTTTTGGAACTTTTCTCCCTGGGCTGAAAATGGGACATTTTGGACACAGTCAAACTTTCCTGGTAAGCATATGTTACTGAATAAATAATAGTGCTTTAAGGGCTACTGCAGAGCCATAATGCTGTAGCTGATTCATTTTAACCTGTTCTGAAAGAGGGCTGTGAATGGACTCTTCAAGACTGTGGCCTAGTACATTTGTCTCTTACTCTGAGTGCCATTGCCACAGCAGCATGATCTTATGACAGGCGGCAAGCTAGCCAGGAAGTTTCAGGTATGGATGGATACAGTAATTGCACCTTTTTTCCCTGTTCCATTGTGATTGTCAAGCCATTTATAAAATCCCAAGAATATTGGGAGGGTGGATTAGAAAGCATGGGTTCACAGCCATCATCCAGTGAGCTTAGGGGATGTTTTATGATCCAGAACAGGTGCAAGTGTACTATTGAAAGAAGACCTGTAAAGCTAAGAGCAGTGATGTGTGTGCTTCTAAAACCACCATTTCCCAGCTGCAGTATAATATACTGTTTGTCCAGGTAAAGCACCTGTCATAGGCCAATACCCTGCTACAGCAGCACATGGTCAGCTACGTGCTCTTGGATAAGGGAGCTGACCTTAGCCACTCTCTCCTATTTTGCCTATCATGCTTTTCCACCAGTTAGGCTTGCTGATTGAACCTAGGTTGTTAGGGCCACTATCTGAATGCAGTCTAACCTGTGCCATGGAGTTATCCTTAAACATAAGTACAGTAGCAGCTGTAGTAGAAGTCTGCATCAGCACTTGTGTAGAGTTTTCCATTCACTGTGTACATAACAATAAAACTGTATACCTAGAATCTGAGTGTACATTGCAATACTGAGCTACATTTGTGACTACTCTACTAAAATCTTTTTGTGGATCAGTTATTTTATCTGTGTTCAGCACTAAGCTGATGTAACTTGCCATGAGTAGCAGTCAATAGGGAGTGTCTCCAACTTTGTGAATCAGCAGTGGCCATTGTTCTGTGCCATAGCAGCAAATAATCCTTTTGGCCAAGAACAAAGTAGAAAGGTAGTTCTTACTGCCAAAAGCAAGGTTTTGTGAAACACTCACCTAGGGCTTGTCATTGATGAGCTGAGTTTAGAAACCATCCATGGATGTTGTAGTGCTGACTTGGGCGGGCAGGAAGGAAGGCAGATCTGTCTGTCTGACTTTGTGAACAGACAGTGGAGTGGACCTTTTTTCTGCAGTAGTAGCCTATGCTAGAAGTATGAAAATAACAAAGTAAGTTACAGTAGATCAGTATAGCATTGTACACACTATAGTTAGCTGCATGGTACCCTGCAATGCTCACAACAGAGCTGCGTTATTGTGCATGCAGTATATTAAGCAGCAAAGTATAGCTCTAATGTACACTATAGTCACCTGACTTAGTTACTGTTGCATGGGGTATTGTAAGTTGCACACTGATGTACCCTTGCTGTGAGAGTATCATTGCATCTTTCATATTGTCTAAACATATGGTAACCTAATGTAACTCCTTTAATTTGTGTCTGTATAGTTGATGGTTGTCTTTTCAAGGTTAGGTGGTTGAAGTTTTCTGATAATCACAAGAGCAAAGATGCAGTTCAGCTTTATTAGGGTGTATATGAGACATTTATGGCAGGCAAGGGGAGACAGACTTGCTTGTGAAACACTAGTGATTGACAGTTATTTATGTAGTCACTAGAGCACGACTGTTTAGCTTTTTTTTCTGGAAGGTTAAATTGTTGATGTATCTGGAATGTTGAATTGTTGATGTACCTAGGATTTCTCCTTTCCCTGTGATGGTGTAAATTCAGGGTTGATATGTATAGGAGTAGGGGTGTGCAGGGTAAATTACCCCTCAAAACACGTCTGCCAAAAGACTTTTGTGTATGTGTTTGCTTTTTTTTTAAGTCCTGAATGTTTTTTTTTTTTTGCATTTGGATGCTTCCACTCTTTTGTGTTATCACAGTTGTCTGAGGCAGTCGTTTGTTAGGAAACTCAGATGGAATTGAAGGGGAATGTAAAATCAGCCAGCATAGCATTACTCCTATCTGTAAACAAAATGCTCCATTTCAGACAGCACACACTGCACTTTTTACTCTGTATGCTCGTCTTCTAGTCCGTTATTACCCCACCCAATGATCGTGACTCACAGTTTGAGATGTGGTATGGTGAGGACATGTACAGTAGTTTGTCTGCTAGACTGCTTGAGGTGTTTCTGACTGTAGAAGTATGATCATGATCGTGAATCCTCAAAAAATACAGTTGGAGGAGGGGACTACAATAAGTCCATGGAGTCCACAAAATGATGACATAAGTTACACACTGGGTGAGTGATAATAAACCTAGAGTGGGTACTTTAGAATCTGTAAAGTGATAAACTGGATTATCAATTTTGTGAACGATTGGAAAAACAGGGAGAAATATATGGAACATTTAAAGCAATACAATGGGTTGCAAAACAGATGAGTAGTAGAAAACTTATAATGTGCTAAATGGGATCCACAAATTAGAACACCGAATCTCAAATGATATGAGTGATAAGAGACTATGTAGTGATGTACACAGGAGTTCCCAAAATCATTGAGTGATGAGGTGAGGTGTAGACAGTTTGTGACCAGGAAGAAGATACAGGAATCAGTTTGGGATCTTCTGTTTGTTTAATGTCATAGTAGCAGTGTATAGTGGAAGAGAATCTGGCTGTCTGCAGGTGACATTGTCATAGATAACAGGATGACTATAGCAGGACAGACATAAAATAATGAGAGACTTAAGCTAACTAGTGGACTGTAGTGTAGTTGCTATGGTGCTTCAAAAAAGTTGCAGAAGTGTACATTTAAGGTGCAAAAAACCTTAGATGGGTTGCATGAGTGAGGGAAGCACACACGTAGGAGAGTAATAGTGAAAGCAGGAAGTTTTTAGACAAACGTAGGAAGAGTTGTGGGAAAACATAAGATTCTAGGTTTATGGAGAGAGACTGAGGATGATGTACTTTATTGCAGTCTTGTATTGCAAATTTTGAAATTAAAATGTGTTATTTTGTAAGGGTTTTATTTAAGTTTGTGCACTAGTAGAGCAGAATACTAATGCCTGATGCACAAAGTGTGAAAAGCAAAATGTTGGTCACCAGGGAAAAAGGGAAGATTGACTGTGCTTTAGTTTCACTTAACCAAACTGCTGGCAATTGTTTAGAGCTTGAATGGTTAATGTAATCACTTATTTTGTCAGTGTGTATATTTACAGTGGCAGGGCTATCCACTCAACAATGTCAGCACTGGCTCTAGATGATGCTCACTGTTGATGTGACACCCTGACCCCATTTGCAACAGTGAGAAAAAGGGGATTATGGATGGAAGGATTTACTCCATGCACTCGGTGTAGCTTTCAGTGCTGCAGTCATTTTCATATTTGGGATACCTGACTTCTGCCACAGAAGGCCCAGTGCTTGGTCTGACTTCCAGATCTTGGCACACTTCCCCTTCTAGGCCGGGTGGGCCCCACTTCCCACCAGAACATCAGCACATCTGTTTTATAATAATGATATTGATCCATGCCATCTTCAGCTCTTTCATGCCTCAGTTTGTGAAAATATTGCTGTTTGTCTTTTAGAGAGTGAGTCAGTTCATTCAGCATGACTTTCAGAGTAGGCAAATGCAGGAAGTTCTTGGGTATCCCACCAGTTCTGAAACATCAGACATTTAGTTCACCCTGTTACAATGCCTTTTGCTGCAGGGTGCCATAGATAGAGTACCAAAAGGACATCAAGGCTTAAGCTTCTACTCATGACTGTTTCTAGTCCAAAGAAGAAAGAAGCTGTGGAAGCCCATCTTAATTCTGCAAAATTGAATCCGGTTTTTAGAATGGAGAAAATCTTATTGCACTTGTTGTGCATGTTTTTATATGTAGGATTTTTTTTTGGTCATCGGGGCACTAGATGTTAGCTGTTACTAGGCAAAATAATTGCATTACTTATGTAAATCAAATTCCACATTGTATCTGGGGATGAAGCACAATGTAGAATCCACTGCACCATTTACATCTAGAATATTATGAAGGGGAGACCTAAAGCTCTCCAAGACTATCTTAACATGAACAATTGGATGCTTTGTCCAGGACCACAGTGATGTTGGGTATTCCACATCACTGCACTAAAAACTTGCAAGTTAACTGTGAAGTGCTGTCAAGAGAAGATGGGTGACATTCATTCAGAGTTTGAAGACCACACTATGCTGGAGAGCATTGGATCTGGTAAAGACCTTTTGCATCTTCCAGCTCTGATGCTTGTTTTGCCAGGACCTCTATCATTGCCATACTGGAGGAGGTGCAGTTGTCTAAGTGTATAGTGGCCTGCAGAGGGACAGCACCAGAGGCTTTGAAAAATGGACACTGGATTTGGATGTCTTGTCTCTACATACTGTATCCATGGAATGATGCTGATGGGGGTTTAGGCTGCCTGCCCACAGCCTGAGGCTCCCAAGGTGATCACCCTTCTAGAGGTAAGAAAAGAGTTGCCCAAATCTAGGATGTCCACCTTCTTGCCTTATCTTAAACTCTGTGTTTTTTTCCATCCTTCCTCCATCCCAGGTCCCGTTCAATGTCTGAAGCAGTTGGCCCTGATTTTTTGTTATTGCTTTAAAACCTGTGGTTTCCTTCATATCAGAAAAGAAGAAGAAGAAAAACACCTTCTGAGGACTCTGATTCATTTGACTCTGAAGTGGATGAACTGGCATACGTCTCCCAAGTATCATTTCCCCTCAGCCGTGACTCAGACACTGAGAACACCCTTTTCTCTACTTTATCACCAGTAGATGCCTCATTGATGATTCCCTCCATAGGGTTGAGGATCATTGTAAATGGGAATCTGTAGTTCTCTGATATCCAGAAAAGATATAGGAAGCTTCTAGGTTTACTACTGCAAAGATATTTAGTTGTACCTCTGAATAATAGAACTCTTAACGGATACTTTTACCAGTACATCTGTGGAACTTGACTCGGAACCCCAAGTTGCCATGAAATCTTACAGCTTCTGTAGAATTCGGTATTTCTGTAAGTACGTGTACAAAAATCCTGTTGCTGATCCAGCTGTGGTATCCCACGTCTGGGTGGACAGAGTGAAGATAACTGATAAGATATTAGAAGTGTGCTACCTTACCTCTCATATTAGTAGGCATTCTGTCAAGTGTGGCTGTGATGCAGTGGATGTATCATACAGGGTGGCAGCCACTGGGTCTGTCATTTAGAGGCATTCTTGGCTGTGGTCTCAGCCTGTGCTAGATTATGTCAGCGCATAGCTTCTTAGTGCACCGTTGAGGAATGAACTGCTCTTTAGCCCCCTTGCAGAATGAGTATTTAAGAGATTGGATGAAAAGGGGAAGACTTTATAGTCTGTGAAAGTTATTCCACTTCCCTCTTCTTAAGTGCAGTCATAACTATCCTGCCAGTAGTTAACCTGTTGGCTGTTACTTTTTTCCTGCCTCCAGTGATATGGTTAAGAATGGCCAGTATGATAGAAAGTAACAAGCTGACCAGAAGGGGAAACCTGGGGGCCTTCAGGGCCAGTACCCCAAGAGGGAGCATCTGTGATTCATCCTTATTCCTCTCTCTCTCTCTCTCTCTATATATATATATATATATATATATATATATATATTTATATGCTAATTTCAACCTCAGCTCATCTCACCCTCCTATCCCTCTCTTCCTTCATGTCCTCATTCCACCTACTGTCTTTATGGAAGAGCAGGAGAAAAACTTAAACAAGATAAATACCTCCTGGAAATCTTGGCCTGCCGATACAGGCTTTGGTTACTTTGAAAAAGGAAGTTCTTGGGTATCCCACCAGTTCTGAAACATCAGACATTTAGTTCACCCAGTTACAAAGCCTTTTACTGCAGGGTGTCATAGATAGAGTACCAAAAGGACAGCAAGGCTTAAGCTTCTACTCATGACTGTTTCTAGTCGAAAGAAGAAAGAAGCTGTGGAGGCCCATCTTAATTCTGCAAAATTGAAACAGGTTTTTAGAAGTGCCAAAGTTCAGAATTCTGAAGTTGCAAGGCATTCCCTTTCTTTTACCTCAATCCTTTGGCGTCACACCAAACCTAAAGATGCTTGCCTTCACATACCCGTGGCCAGGGAGGATAGGTGCTGTCTCAGATTAGAAGTAGCGAGCTCTCACTTCAGTTTACTTACTTGTCCTTTGGTTTGTCTACCGCACCCAAGCTATTCACAAAGTGCCTAGCTGCACTAACTACGTTCTGCAGAACCAAAGGACCACAATTACCTAAGTTTGGATGGCTGTTTGATTTAGGCACTAATCCTAAAGGAGACACAGAGGCAGTTAATTTTACCCTGGTATGGTTCAAGATGTTAGGAGACTCTTTCAACTTGCTGAAATCATACCTCCTACTATTGAGGCAAGTCTTGTCCCTGGAAGCTCATTTGGACACCATACACCAGTGAGCCTTCTTCCCCCAAGGAAAAAAAAATAATTCACAGCTTTATTACAGTCGAACCAGATCACTGCTAGGAGTTCCCCAGGGCAGTAGCTTACATGACCTCCTCAGTTGTGATGGTCCTGCTGGCAAGACTGTACATGAGGAAACTCTAGTGGTACCCAACAAACAGATGCTACCAGCATTCCCAGCCTTTGCAGCACCCCATCCCTCTCCTGCCCTTTACTAATTTCTCCAAATCTTTTGGATTTCTAATATCATAACAGGAATGGGCCCCATTCCTAAGTCAAAGTAGGATTAAAGTTCCTAAAATTAGTATTGTTTCAATCTTTGATATCAGCCAAAGTGCTCTTCACAGTACCCGCAATGTGCCCAGTAATGACTCCTGAAATTCGTACGGGGTCACATGGATTGGTAACATATCTAAATAAGATTGTAGATTCTTTTTTATAAGACCTGTTGCTCTTACTACTATTGGAACTGTCTGGGTATCTTTCCTCCACATTGCTCTCATTTCTGCCTGCAGATCCTGGTATTTTATGACTTTTTCTCTCTCTCGCTGTACGCAAGACAGTGTAGTCCCTGGGTGTGGCGATTTCAATGACCAATGCTACTTTTGTCTTCTTTTCTTGGACCACTGTATCTGGTTTTCTAGCATCTGTCTTTTGAACTGTTGGTAATGGGTGATCCCATGTCATATAAACTTCATCATTTTCTATGATGCTTTGTGGCTTATGTTTCAAGTGTTTTTCAGCCACTTCTATTCCATAATGTTTGCACAATCCCCAGTGCAACAGTCTCGCCACATTATTATGCCTTTCGGTATACAGTCCTTCTGCCATTAGTGTGTCGCAACCAGCAACAAGGTGTGTGACTGTTTCCAGTTCGGTTTTACAAAACCTACATATGTCTGTTTCTCCCACATGTTCAATGGACTTTGTAAACCATCGTGTACGTAGCCCACTGTCTTGCGCTGCCAATATTAATCTTTCATTTCTTGGTTTGAATTTGTGTCTCCTTAACCATTCCTGCATTCTTTCCTGATCAACATGAGGTTCTTCCAGAAGTTTTCTATACTTGCAACTATATTTATGCTTTTTCCACATTTCTTGCCTTCTCATCTGGTCCTTCACCTTATGTTCTTTTTTTGTTTTTTAGCACATTCAGTTGCTGCCTGTTTTTTATCTACTTTTGATTTTCATTCGTGCTTGACATCGATATGCTTCTGCTAAATTAAGCAGAGAAGTCATCTTAGATTTATTCTCTCCATGTTTCAAAACTTTCACTACATTTGGATCTTGTGTGGTCAGTAGATATGTGTGGAGTCCCACGATTGCAGACCTATACATGTAATCAGTTTCAAGGAGGCCCATTCCTCCTTTGGAACGGGGAATATATAATCTTCATATACACTGATTTTTATAAATCATTTGGTGAGCATGAAGCATCCTTCTTGTTTTAATATTTAATCTGTCCAGCACTTTTTGGGGCCAGTCAACCACTCCAAAACTGTGTGTTAGGACAGGAAGAGCAGATTGTTTTTAACTTGGATCTTGTTCCTAGATGTCAGTGCTGTTCTCAGGATTAATTTAAGTCTTCTAAAGTATTCCATACTGAGTTTCATTCGCATTTGTTCATGTTTTATTGCTGATCCTTCATAAATTCCCAAATATTTATACACTCCCTCTTGCTCAAAGTTATTTTACATCATATTCTTGTCCCAAACTGATGTTTTCCTGGTGCTGCAGTTTTCCTGCTTTAAAGGTTGCTTTTGCACATTTATCAAGACCAAATGACATTCTAATATCATCTGAAAAAATTTTGACAACCTGCAGCTTTGCTTTCAGTTCTTCATCTGATGAGCTATAGTTTTAAATCCTGCCCTGTATAAAGAAAGCGATGTCATGTTAAATACAACTAGACCCATACACAGGTGTTGACAACAGCCTTCTCAGCCATTACATGTGGAGCCCAGTCAGAAGATCTGAATATCCAGGTGCCTTGGGACAAAAGGCAATGAACAAAGCAGATCAGGGTAAAGGAAATGATGGTAATAATAGTAGTCTTCATGGCCCTTAAACCCATTTGAAAACCAAGGATCCTCCACATCCTCAGACGGTACAGCAGTGATGGAGGAAGGGCACTTGATAACTTCTTCTGTGCAGGCTGGCTATGGTTCATAGGTTTATAGGTAGTTACTAGGCTATTGGCCCTAGGGCCTATATAAGCCTAGCCAAAAAGATACCCTGGCTTTCGCCACCCAAGAAAATTATTTTCCTGTGACCCTGTCGAGCAGAGCCACAGAGGTGATCCCCGGGGTGAATTTCCTATTTCCCATCCAATCATTAAGATTTTTCTTGAAGAGTGCTAATGTGGAACTTTGTTTGATATAGATAAGTAGTTTGTTCCAGAGTATGGGAAGTCTCTGGGCAGGAATCTATCCCTTTCCTTGGGTATACCCATATATTGGGTATGTGGTATCTGACTCTCAGGGCATCCAGCATCCCTTTTCAAGAAAACTTCCTGACACACTGTTTGAGCAGTATAGTGTCAGACTCTAAGAAATGGGTATTAGACAGAGATACTTTTCCAGATCTGGTTCACAGGTGGGCTGTGTCAAAAGTAGACATTTTTCTTTCTCAAAAAACAGACAGCTGAGGAAATCCTGCTACAGGGTACCAACTCAGGAAGACTGGGCAACAGATGCCTTTTCCCTCTGCTGGGCAGGCCTCTTTCTATATGCTTTCCCACCAGTCCCTCTTCTCCCCAGGATAATTCTGAAGAAGGATGATGATGGACAAAAATGCTACTAATAGCAATGTTAGTTGTGCCTCTTAATTAGTATGGTAAGAACAGAAACTGTGCCACTGCTTCAGCAGGTGAATTTCTTGACCCAAAATAAGGGGCTGGGGTCACTCGAACACCCCATCTGGGGATTCAGAGGCTGACAGCTTGGTTAATGTAGTTGTCATTCCCTTTAGAAAAGTGTTTTCTGAGGATGTGCTGGTGTCTTGATGGAGGCTAGGAAACCTTGCAAGGAAATCATACCGAGCTAAATAGAAGACAAGTCATTTTCCCTCTAGTGCAAAAGTTGGGTTGAGGACACAACACAGATATTAGTGTCCACAATCCTCCAATACCTCTTATACATTTACAAATCATGGTTGTCTTATGCTTTTGTGAAGGTGCATGTCACACCTGTTTCAGCCTGCCTGTTTGCCTTGGGACCCTCTACTGTTTTTCTTGTTACCAATTAAGCAGTTCGTAAAGGTGGCCCTGCATCTTTGTCCCCCTTTCAAGGAGGAGCTTAATCCACTACAGGGGCTCAGTTATGTCCTTGAGAAGCTGACAGTACCTTTGTTTGAGCCAACAGCTTCTAAATTCTTCATAGTGGCTGCTTCTTTTGTCAAAATAATTTCAGGACTATAAGTAGCTATGTGCAAAATTTTTTTCTAGTGCTCTACAGAGATATGGTCACTCTTTAGACGACCATTTTCTTATACCTAAGGTAGTAACAGAGTTGTCCTTGATTCAGGCCAGTCACATTCTACTACTCTGCCATTACTCCCAGAACAGGATTCCACACTCTTTTGATGTGCATAAGCATTTGAGATTATTCTGGTACAAGACAAAAGACAGTAGAAAGGTAAAGCAGATGTTCATTATGTTTCACTGTTGCAGTCATTGCAATTGGGTTATCCTGCTGGCAGGCTACCCGCAGTCAGCCTGAATTCCAAAGTCTAGGTCCAGCGTCGGTTGCTGTCGCCTCCTCCCTGACATCAGTGCGCCAGGAGTATAAAAGATGCAGCCAACGCCATTTTCTTCAGTCTTTCTTGCCGCGCGGTGCCCGAAGCAAAAGCAGTTCGCAAGTGCCGGTCGGCCGACTCCTGAGATTTTCGTGTTCGAATTTCAGATCCGAAGTCTTCATTAAAAGTTAAGTACCCCATTGGGGAAACTTTTTTCTTGCTCCAGACCAATGTCAGAAAAAGTTAATAATTGTATTTCTTGTGGGAAGCAAATATCTCATAAGGACTTCCATTCTTACTCTATTCCTTGCCTAGGCCCTGATCATGACGTTGCTAGTTGTCGGTTTTGTGCTAAAGGACTTCCATTCTTACTCTATTCCTTGCCTAGGCCCTGATCATGACGTTGCTAGTTGTCGGTTTTGTGCTAGATTTAACCAACGCACTATTAAGCGTCGGTTCAATTTTGCATTTCACTACTTTGGCAGAAGATTTAATTACATGATGTCATCGGATAGCCGTCCGACTACCGCAATTCAAAAGAAACGCAAAGAAAAAGAAAAGGACAGGCATCCGAGGTCCAGAACTGACGACGAGGCTTCTTCTAAGCCAGTCGCCGGTTCTCAGTGAGGCGCTTTCGCAGCCCCTGACACCTGCTACTTTAGAGCCACAGGCCGCTTCCGACTCCCACATGGAGCCGACTAGGCCGCTGGAAACTCAAGGTACTGGAACCTCAGAAACTATTCCCTCAGATGGGTTCATAGCTGCTGAGCAGGCATCGGCTTCTGAGGGTGTTTTCAGGCCTACACAGTTATATGTTAAAACGACTTCAGCTTCAAAGTCAAAGGCTAAAGCACCTCTAAAGACAAAGAAACAAATACAACAGCCCCATGGACAGGCCTCCATGCCTAAAAAACAGATGCTCAAAATGGCCGAAGACCTAATTACTTTGATCAGGGGTTCCCATCCCCCTCCTGATAAGAGGCCTAGGCAAGAGACAGAATATGAATCTTCAGATCAGGTTTCCATTTCTTCTGATTCATCTTCTGATCAGGAATACTCTCTTACTCCCTATGAGGATTCTGATGCTGAAGAATCTATCCCCAAAGCCTCTCCTCCTGAGGATTATTCTTTTGGGGAAACTCTGCATACCACGAGGGAGCATTTCCACTGGGAGAGCCAAGATTATTCATAATCTAAGAAAAGGCTCAGTGACTTCCTTTTACTACCTCAGCACAGGCCCCTTGCTATTTCACCTGTGTTAGACATTCGTAGATGATGTATTTTCAGAGTCCAGGCTGACTCTTGTCTCTTTACCTCCAGCTCCTGTTAAGCCAGACAGATACTACAGGGTTCCTGATTCACATAAATTTCTTTTTAAGAACCCTCCTGCTGACCCATAAACTATCTCTCAGAGTCCCAAAGGGGTTAAGGCTTCCACTGCAAAAAACCCTACCCCCTCTGACAGGGATTCTAGGGCACTGGACAGTTGGGGGAAACGATTTACACTTCTGCTACCTTGGCTATAAGGGCTTTAAACTGTCAGTTTCATATGCTTAAATATCAGCAATATATTATATCACTGCTTAAACAGAAATGTTGATAAATTCTGAATGTGCAGAAAACAAAGAAATGCAGGATTTTTTGCATGCAGCTGAACAAGTGGGAAAGCATACTTTGCAATGTGGTTTTGATTCTCTGGAGGCCTCCTGCAGGGCCGCTGTTATGGGTTCTGTCATTAGGAGGCATGCTTGGTTAAAGGAACAGAATCTGCCCGATCATGTTAAAGCAAAATTATTAGATGCTCCATTACAGCATGATACCTTGTTTGGTGTTAAAGCAGAAGAGGTGTTGAAGAAAATGGAGGACAAAGCTAAATCTGTGCAAACAGTCAAGGATTTGTTACAGGTACAGCCTCCAAGATTTAGTAGGCACTGGCCTACAAATAATTGGTCCTTTCCAGTGTCAGACAGGCCGCAAAGAGGCAGATACAGACGCCCTAGAGGCAGATCCCAGCCCCAAGACTCATACAGGTTTAAACAATGGGGTACTTCTACCTCCAGAAGCGGAGAAGACAAATCACAGCCATACAGGAAACAGTCCCAATGACTTCCCCCTGCCTGTGCCAAGTACTTATCTTCAAAATTGGCACGTAATAACTCAGGACAAATGGGTCTTGGATATAGTGTCACAAGGCGACAGGTTCACTTTCACACCCTACCAAGGGCATACGGTTTGCCAGACCTGCCAAAAAATCAATGGGCAGAGGCACAAAAACAAGTGCCATCCCTCATGGACATGAGGGCCATTCAGCAAGTACCACAGCAAGAGCAGGGACAAGGATTTTACTCAAGACTGTTCTTGGTGCCCAGAAAGGACAAAACCTGGAGACTAATACTGGACCTAACTATTCTAAACACATATCTGGATATTCCAAGATTCAAAATGTTGACTCTGCAGCAGCTTCTGCCCATGCTGGGCAAGAAGGCTTGGCTTGTGACTTTAGACCTAAAAGAGGCATACCTGCATGTCCTAATCAGACAATCATGCAGAAGATACCTCAGATTCATAGCTGGCTCAATGCACTACCAATTCTCTGCACTGCCCTTTGGCTTATCTACTGCGCCCAGGGTCTTCACAAAATGCCTGGCTCCAGTAATTGCATTTTGCAGACAAAGAGGAATACAAACATATACTTACTTGGACGACTCCCTTATTCAAGCAGAGAACAAGGACATTTTACTACAGCATCTAGCATTTGTAAAAAGATTGCTAACATGCCTAGGATACACATTAAACAAAAATAAATCAAAACTAGTACCCTCTCAAGAGATAATATTCCTGGGTGCAAGCTTAAATACAACTGCCCAGATGGCTTATCTCACACCAGACAAACAAAGGCAACTGACTACTTATTTCAAAATGTTGGCAACAAAGACCCAGTTATCTGCAAGAAAAATTCTGCAGGCTTTGGGCTTCATGGCATCCTGCATTCTGCTAATTCCATATGCAAGACTGCATATGAGGAAACTTCAGTGGTATCTAAAAAGTGTTTGGACTCAACATTGCCACAGCCTGGAAACAATAATTACCCTCATTCCCTGCCTGCAACAGGAGTTTCGATGGTGGGCAAAGGCCTGTCACCACAACAAGGGCAGCCATTCGCTTTACCCACAGCCAGGCAGATATTAACAACAGATGCATCAGATTATGCTTGGGGGCCCACATGGCAGGAAGATGTATTCGGGGCACATGGTCCGCAAGCCAAATGCATCTACATATCAACCAAAAAGAGATGCTAGCTGTACAGAATGCCCTGACAGCCTTCAAGGATCTACTTCATCTGGGACAACTACTGATAAAGACAGACAATACTACAGTCATGTGGTACATAAACAAGCAGGGAGGCACTCATTCCTACCCCCTGTGCCGACTAGCCATGACTTTGTGGGACACAGCATTGACTTACCAAGTACATCTGCAGGCACAATTCCTGCCAGGAAAGATAAATACTCTGGCAGATGAACTAAGCAGAAACCTTATGGATCCCCACGAGTGGAAATTGGATCTGCAAGTCTTCAGCATGATAACAAGGAATTGGGGATGTCCAGACATAGATCTATTTGCTTCCCCTCACAACTGCCAACTACAGAGATTCTGCACAAGGACTTATCACAAGCAAGCATGGAAAGTGGATGCTCTATCTTTCAGCTGGAAAAACTTAGCAGTATATGCCTTTCCTCCCCAAGGTACTCCTAAAAGTCAGACAAGAGAAGCCAAAAATGATACTGATTGCCCCAGACTGGCCCCGCCAGCACTGGTACCCAACCCTAAGGAATTTGTCTCAATACCCAGCCTGGACTTTACCTCAAATTCCTCACTTACTGTCCCAACACAACAATCAGATCCTGCACAGCCAACTCAAGACCTTAAATCTGGCAGCATGGCGGATAATGTAGTCATTCAAAACACACCTCTCTCTAAAGCAGTGATGGATGTTATTTTGGAGGCCAGGAGGCCTAGTACCAGAAAATCTTATGCTGAAAAATGGAAGAGATTCTGTGCTTGGAACCAGGCACAAGGGATTGACGCAGCTGTACCAAATATTCCTCAGATTTGCAATATTTAACTGAGATGTTGGACAGAGGCCTACCCTTTTCATCAATTAAGATTTATGACTCTGCCATTTCAGCTCATTACGATACAGAGCCACCTATTTTTTCTCATCCTTTATTAAGGCAGTACCTCAGAGGAGCCAAAAACTTAAGGCCTCCAAGGAGATCACCAATACCTGCATGGGACCTCAATTATGTCTTGGAAAAACTCACCCTGCCTCCTTTTGAGCCAGACACTACAGCTGATATAAAGTTTGTATCATGGAAAACAGCTCTGCCCCTAGCAATAACCTCTGCAAGACGAGTCTCAGAGCTACAGGCACTCATGGCTGTGGAACCTTTTATCATTTTCCATCCAGATAGGGTTTCTCTGAGGACAAACCTGACATTTATGCCTAAGGTAGTGTCCAGTGTGGCCCTTAACCAAACTATTCATTTGCCTACCTTTTACCCAAACCCACTGAATAAGGGTGAGAGACTTCTGCATTCTTTGGACATACACAGACAGCTGATCTTCTACTTGGACAGAACCAAAGCTTTCAGAAAGACTGAGCAATTACTAGTGGCATATGCTGCAGGATCACAAGGAAAGGCTATCTCAAAGCAGACTATTTCAAAGTGGATAGGCCACTGCATTCGTTTCTGCTATTCACAACATGGCAAATCAGTGCCTAAGGGCATTAGGCCACATTCAACCAGAGTAGCAGCCACTTCAGCAGCCTTCCTCAGAGGAGTACCAACCAAAGACATTTTAGAGGCTGCAACCTGGAGTTCAGAGCACACTTTTACAAAGCACTATCACTTAACACTCTACTCTAAATCCAGGGCAGGCTTTGCCACTGCAGTTCTGCAGGGCCTTATAGCCGCTCCTAATCCTATTTAGCTCCAGCCTCCCAACCTTAGCTTTGGGATTCAATCCAATTGTAATGACTGCAACAGTGAAACACGATGAACATAGTACAGTTGTGTACTTACCATAAATGTAGATGTTCGAGTGTATTCACTGTTGCAGTCCAGGTTACCCTCCCACCATCCCCCTTATCTTTGCTGGAACTTATCTGTACTTCTCTATTCTATACAACCTATGTGGTGTATTTGCTTGTAGATGAAGGAAATATTTACCTTGGTGCATGCATGCTTTATTGACATATTTTTAGCCTACCCTTTTGAGGGCACCTGACATCTGTGGCAAGAAAGACTGAAAAAAGTGGCGTCGGCTGCATCTTTTATACCCCTGGCACACTGACGTCAGGGAGGAGGTGACAGCAATCGACGCCAGACCTAGACTTTGGAATTCAGGCCGACTGCGGGTAGCCTGTCAGCAGGATAACCCAATTGTAATGACTGCAACAGTGAATACACTTGAACATCTACATTTATGGTAAGTACACAACTGTACTTTATCTGTGCCCTTTGCAAAGAGAAAGGAAGAAAGGTCCTTCATAGTAAACCCATCATTTTGTTTTTTGCACTTGTTTCATGGCAAGACTGTACCAAGGCAGGTGGAGGCCCAATCCATTAGAACCACAGCAGCTGCTACTGCTTTCCGGGGCAGGGAGGGGGGCAGCACTTGACCTGTTTTAGAAGCAGTTACTTGGTCCTCAGTCCACATCTTATCAAAGCTTTACAACATAGACGTTGTCTCTTGAGCCAGGGCAGGATTTGCAACAGCCATCTTGTAAGAGTTTCTCCAGGCAGCACATCCTCAAAACAAGCCACCCATTAGTCCATGAGTTTCAGAAAACTTCCCAAGTGTGAAGACTATTGCAGCATTGATCCATGACAGGAATGCAGTACAGTTGTGTTAAGAACTTAACTGTAAACGTTTGAGTATGTTCACTCTTGCAGTACTGTCTCCCTCTCTCCCGCCACCCTCTTCTTTTTACCTTCTGGGCATTTGGATGCTGTAATGGGTATGGAGCTACCCTTCCTCATTTTTCCTTTTAGGTACCACAAGGCATCTTTCTTCCTCAGACTGTTGTAGACTTTGGACAGTCAGCTTTGGGAGTTCTTATTATTTGACTACTGTCCTTCTTCCCTTGCTTAACTTGGCAGTTACTACTCTGCATCAGTGTCTGGTTCCTGAAGGCTGACAGGGCAAGAATGAACTAAAAATGGCATAGGAGGACATCCATTTTTTACCACAGATGTACTTATGCCCAGGTGGGAGGATGTCCACTTGGCTTAGAGGGAGAAGGGTGCTAAGCTGTAGAAGTCTGGCCTTCTATGGTGGAGATGAGTAGTCCCAGACATAAACACTACTGTAATAGTTACCATAGTTACAGTTCGTGCTAAGTTAGTAATATAACTGCACTTTGTTGTAATATTAAACATATTTATTTGATGTGAGTGTGCACTTAATTCTTCCATTTTTTGAAATAAATTACGATTGAGGTTATGCTGTACAGTGGCACATAGACCAGAAACTCTCAACATGTTGTAGATGTCTTCGGCTATCATTAGAAGCATGAATAGGTTGCAGAAAGGATGCATAGTTCAGACCATGATGGTACTGGAAGTATTACTTGAAGCATAAAAGGGAGAGGGTGGTTGGATACCAGGTAAAGTAAACTAAAAAATTCAAATAGGGTGGTGCTTGCATTAAACAAACTTCCAGAAGGAGTGTTGGAGGCAGACAGAGTATAGTATTTAAAACATAATGGACAAGCATCAACACTTTGCTGTAAGATGAACAAGTGTTACAGAGCCACAAAAGTTGGATATCTGAATTCAGAAGTGAGAATTGGATGAGAGAACAGGTCTAATTGGTCTTTGAAATACATGGGTTATTTTGAAACAGATGGAACAGCAGGTAATGATAGTAGCAGGGTCACTGAACTGTGGGAGTAAGAAAGATCTCCCTCATCTCCAAGACTGCACAATCATGGAGTTAGCACATTTAGAGATGCAGGCTTCCATCAGAAAAAAATGATTTATTTTTTTATTTTTTAAAACACCTATATTAAATATCACTTAAGACATAAGCACATATGTTAATAGAAAAGAAAACAAACTATATCAACCTTTTTATCTATTTACACACATTATAAATTACATGATTTCTCTCTTTCTTTTAGTCCAACTTTACCCAAGTCACTCAAATCATACCTTTTCTTAAACCTCACTCCTCCTCCTGAACATTATTCTACATGTATTGTTCCCACAAATTCTATTTATTTCTATCTTATTTGCTCTTTTCTTTTTTAAAGATCCACCTTCCAGTTATTTTACTCTTTTATACTTTAATAAACTTGGTTTAGATTTTGATTTCCATTTTATAATAATTGCTTTTTTGGCAACCAACAGAATTAAACTTAATAAGGCCTTACTATATAGGTAATGCAGATCCTGTGTAGCAGCTCAAAGGATTCATTTCCATAATTACGGTCATTTGCACCCTCAGTATGTCTGACAAAGTACCCTGAAGGGAATTTTTAAGTCTACCGTTTACAGTCCCCAAAAACATGTTCTTAGGTGGCTCTTTCTTCCCCATTACACTTCCAACATTTGCTACCTGACGTGAGGAAAAAGTCTTTGAAGTCTGCTTGGGGTGCAAAAATACCTATGCAAATATTTCCAAGCAACAATCCTAAACCTTCTGACGTTGTTCCATACTTTGGAACTGTACATATAGCCTCCCATTATTCCCTTGTAAATTGTTTTTCCAGCCTCTCTTCCCAGTCTTTTCTAACCTTCTCTGATTATTCTTATAGCTATCATAGTATATTTTGTGTGCACTACTTATTATCCCCTCTTTAACAACAACTTCTATTCTAGATTCAAATAAAAACAATGCCAGAGCAGGTCTTTCACTTAGGCTTCCCTTATCCCCTTCTCTTTGCCTATAATCTGATATTAATCCTTGATAGGGAAGGCAGTCTGTAACCTTCAGTCCAAACTTATTTTTGGCCTCATACCACTCAATTATCCTTCCCTCTCTGTTTAATTGCTCCCAATACCTTGGTCCTTTTGCCAGTTTTCTCCAGTAAATTCCAGCCCCCTCTGGCCTGTTTTCTGTATGCCTACTTACAGTTATTCATATTGGCAAAATCCTTCTCCATTCTCATGTTAGCTTAGTTCCTAGAAAACTTTCTGAAGCTTTATGAATATAATATTTTGTGTGGTTAGTATTCTGTTTAAGGATCTGCATCTCACTATCTCCTTATTTCTTGAACACCTCTTCCTGCTTCATTGTCATCCCTTTCCACTTTGAATTATAACCTTCTGCTTGTGTTATGTACATGAGCCGTAACTGTGTAGCTATAAAATGTCCCTTCAAATCAGGTAAACCTAAACCACCTTGTTCTATTCTGAGGATCAACTTATCCCATGTAACTGCCAGATAAATCCTTTCAACTCTTATTAATTACTGTCTACAGCTTTTCCTCAGGTTGATAAAAATATGCCTGACCTGTGTATAAAACTGCAAGAATAAAACATTTTCACTACTTATATCTTATTATCCATATCCATAAACAAGACCTTCCATTTTCTCAGTTTTTGTTGTATTGTTTGTTCACTGTCTTCCAAATATCCTTAGCTGTCATAATCTGTAATCCTAAATACTTTGTCTTATGTCACAATAAATGTGGGTATTGCTGAACCGTGCCATAAACAGGTACATAATTTACATCTATAAGCTTTGTTTTATCTTCATTAATTTTATGTCCTGAAAAGATTTGAAACTGTCTCAAAATGTTCCACAGTACTGAGATGTCATTTTCTGGATTTATTAAGTACAAACTAAAATGATCTGCAAATAAAGCCAACTTTTCTTGATTGCCATGCCAATTATATTCTTGAATTTCTGTGACCCTTATTTTCTTTGCCTCTGGCTCTAAATATAAAGTAAATAACAATGGGGTAAGAGGACACATCTGCCTGGTTTCCCTATTCAAACACAACTTATTGGAGAGGAACCCTCCCCCTTTAATTTTTGTCTCTTATCCTTTATATGTCTTCTTAATTAACCTTATTATTGTACCATTGAATGCAAATACTTCCATTGCCCTACTCATAAAATCCCAGATTACTCTGTTGAATTGTTTCTCTATATCTAGATCCACCAACTGCAGCAGTAATTTTTACATTCTGCTTCTCTTTGGATCATCATTGTTTTATTAATGTTGTCAGAATGTTTGCCTCCCATCCACAAAACCACATTGATCCATATCTATCAATTTTGGAAACACCTTTGTCATTCATTTAACTGGTATAGACTTAAAACACTTTATAAACATGGTTAAAATTTAAATGGGTCTATATGAGGCTGTGACTGATTGTTCTTTATGCTCTTTGCATAATACAGTCACTACAGCTTTTTTTCAGAAATGCCGGTGCTTCTCCTCCTATTTTAAATTGTTAAACAAAATCTCCAGATCCGTATCCCTTTCTTCCCTGCTAACTTCCAAACTTCCACAGGAATGCCATTTGTTCCTGGAGACTTTCCTGCAGATTGATAATACGTTGCTGTTTTTTCTCATCACCTCTCCTCCTCTCTTAACTGTTAATTTTTGAGCCTCATCTTCTAACCTTGGCATACCCAAGTCTTCCATAAATATTTCCATTTATGGTATTTCCAAATTTTTCTGCTTAATACAAATTTTCATAAAATTTCTGAAATATCTCTAACTGTATGGCATCTCTGGTTATTCTTCTAGTCATAGGCTTCCTAAGTTTGATGACAAACTTTTTGACTTACTGTTGCCTAAATCACTGAGCTAAAAGAGTTTGTGTTCTGGAGTTATCAAAAATAGTTGCTTAATAGCAATCACTCTAAACTCATACTTATTATCCAAATAATCCCTTATTTTCTCTTCAGCAGTCTGCATTTGCTCCTATTTTTGTTTTGTGAGAGTTACCTCATAGTTTAACCTTTGTCAGCCGTTCTATTATTTCTTAACCATAACTCTTTCTATTTTATTTCTGTCATATTTTTAAACCCCATTCTCATTTTATCCTACTCACTACTATTCCTTCTGAAGAATTTTCTATCTTCCCGAATAACTGTCTAGTAATTTCCACTACTCTTTCCTTAAATTCCCCACTTTTAACCAGTAAGTGAGAAAGGTACTTTGTCTCATTTTACTTAATTGTCCTGCATTTTATATAAGTTTTTTATGTATGCATGATCTGAAATAATTATTGGATGTGTGCCAAAGCTTTCAATTAAATGCACCCGTTCCTGTGAAATATAATTTTTATCTAGTCTCGCCCACTTACTGTATCTTGGGGAATAATGTGTAAATTCTAATCATTCTTCCTCACTGATGGGTTATGGATCTGATCCTCGGATCCGACTCGGCCACATCTTCCAGACTTCAGATCCTAAACTCGAGCTCCTCCCTCTTCCTATAATGCAGCATTCTACCTCTGACTCCTCAGATCTCATTTGCCACCTTAGGGTCCAGACGCAGACTTCTTAGTTCTTGAGTTGCAGACTTCTTAGTTCTTGAGTTGCAATGGTTTAATCAACACCTTTTACAGATAAGTGATTTAGTTTGATATTTAGTGATCATTTTCTTTACTATCCTTAACCTCCATCTTGCAACTCAACTTTTTTGCAGATTAGACCAGTTATTCTTTCTTCTTTCCTTTACCCCAGTTGCCATTGGCACCATTTTTCCACTCTGTAAGATCTTTCCTTTGCTTAGATAGTGAGGTTTCCTATGAACCTTATTTTGTTTTTGGTAGCTTTCTTTTAAGCTCTATTCCTATGTTGTTCTTTCTTTTGTGGTATCGGCAGTTGATGTCCTTCAAGGATGCATCTGCAGTCATAACATATATGTTGTCCCTGCTCAGGCAGCCCTTGCCGGTCGGTTCAAAAGTCTGGTCTGGGGCCTCGGCTGATGAATGGCACCTTCACGGACGCGTAGCTCCTGGGGTATAAAGGCATCATCCCCCGCCATTTTTTTCCTTTCTTTGCCTTGTGCGTGGAAGCAGAAGAGCTGTTAAGCTGTTCACAAGGTCAGATCCAGAGATTTCAGCTACGAGAAGACTTCTAAAAGCTAAACCCTAAGGGTACTTTTTTCTTGCCTCAGCCGATGTCGAGTATGTAAATAATAAAAAAAATTGTAAAACAAATACCTCACAAGTACCTCATATTTCACTCCCTTCCTTCCTTGCTCCCTTGCTTAGGCCCAGACCACGGCGTATCAGCTTGTCAACTTCCTTCAGCTGCCGCGGACGCTTGGACTGGAGCGATCGTCGGTGTTTTGAAAGTGTTTCCGTTTGCTTTTGCAAATGTAATCGGAGACTAGGACTATTACATTTAGCCAAAAAGCAAGGGAAAAGGGCGACACTCACGGGGGTTGAAGGAAGCTGCTGTTTCCGGTCGCTGAAACCGTGTCGCGTTTCGGCTGAAACCCCGGCATGCCTCTTCCGCCGGCTCTTGCATGGCGACAACGAGCCGAAGCCTCACCCGCTGAGTACAGCAGGCAGAAGAATTCACAGCGAACTTTTAAAATTGTCCAACATCCAAACACTCCTCGGGCATCTCATCTCCGTGGACCCCTAGCACTATGTCTATTAAGGCCTAAGGCCTTCTAAACTAAGGCTAAAAGGACTTTCAAGGCCTTACAAAGCTCCTCTCCACAGACCTTCTCTTCCCTCTCACATCAGATTCTCACAGGGACCTTATTCCTTATTCTCTGATCAGTTTCACCCAAGACAGGGCCAGACAATCCACTCCCCTCAACAGGGCCTCAAAGGCCTCCTGACTGAACCTCCTCTGACTATTCCTCTGACCTCGGAACGATAAATCATTTTTCGGAGACCGTCAGGATTCCTCTATACTACCTTATGAGGAGGACTCAGAAGACTCTGATCTTCCTTCAGAAGACCAGATTTTTTTCTTAGACTCCTCTACGCCTTTCATTCCAATACTTCCTCAGGACAGGTTGAGATTTTTCTTCTTCTAGGGGAAGGATTTTTACTGGACTTTACCACACTCTACCTTTACATAACCTTTACCAGTCATCAGTGATGATGCATGCAATGATGCCGATGCCAGCTCTGATTCTGCTTCTCTTGATGCCCTGGCTTCCCTGATTCTCTTACCCGGTCCCGGTTCTCACTGCCCTTGTATAAGGCCATGCTGCAGACCCCACTTGTAAGGTCATGGGCTGCCCTCCCAGCAGCTGCCTCTGCCCCCACCTACCCCTCTGAAGAATCAAAGAGCAGTAGAGATGGGGTAAAAGTTTTATCATCTGCTACTCTGGGAGGGCTTTAAACTGTCAATTCAATTGGATGATACAGTACCAGGAATTTTGAATCAGCAGCTGAATAAAAAGCTTTCTCACTTTTAGACCGTAGGTCCCTTCAGGATTTTGTTTGTACACAACTCACAACAGGTCAGTAATTATTTCTGTAAACTCACAACCAGTCAGTAGGTCAGCCTTTTAAGCTGGCTATGACTGGAAGCATGACGATTCGAAGGCAAGAACTGGAACAATGATTGATATTGAAGTCCTAGGAAAAGAAATCCTGGAGAAACAATGGTAAAAATTTGGCTCCTAAAAGGCCCCTAAAGAAAGGAAGTGGAAGAAAAGCTCCTCCTGTGCAAGGGAGTGCAGAAAGGAAGAGAAAAAAACCTCGAGGTTCAGGTGGTCAATTTCTTTCCTGCAGAAAAAATTCCGAGGTTCAGAGAGCACAGGAGGCAGAGGTCCGTCCTAGAGGCAGAGGCAGAGGTCAAAGGGGTGGTGAAGTCGTCGTCCAGAACCTGCCAACCAGAGAAGAGTGCCCACAGGTGCGGAGTCGCAACTTTCCTGGGACAGACACAACGGCACAGTTCGCTACCAGGGGAACACGCAACTAGAGCCTTGGTGACACAGCTTTATTTTTTTAAACTCTACCGGCATTGCATTACAGGACCCAAAATGATGAAACAATGAAGCTTTTACTTCAGTTTCACTCACACTTTGGAAGAGAAAATGCAAGGCTTCCATAGACAAAGAGCTAGAGGCAACAAAAGACATCTTTACCAAAAGAGATGCCAGACTAAAGGAAAAAGCAAGAGAAAAAGACAAGGCCAAGGACAAATCATCAGACTAGGCCAGATAAGAAACTCAACTCAACATCTATGGAACTCGCTTAAGGATTTTGAACCAGACTATTCTTGTACCAAAGAAAAAAGATGCTGATCCTATTCTTCGACCTTTATGCACTGAAGGAGTCTTAGCTGGTGACTCTAGATGGCCATCTGCACCTACAGCAAAGGAGGCCCATGTGCCCGTTCCAAGACACCCCAGATTTCTTGCAGGATCTCAGATTATGCCACCCATCATTGCCCCTTGGCTTATCTACTAAGAGTATTCGCGAAGCCTGGCATCAGTAATTTATCATTTCTCAGAAGAGCCCTTTGGCTTTACCAGCCACCAGACGACTCACTAATACAATCGTACAACAAGACAACAGCTGCTAGGGAATTCAATCTATGTCATACTCAACGACTGCGGGATACAGTCCTCATACAGACACAAATACTAATTACCCTTGGAAGGATAACATAACAAACTGGCAACTGGACAGGAAAACGAGTCTGTTAACAGACAGAAGAAGAATACAAAAGCAAACTCAGTCTACTTTTTCTTAGTGACAATACAACAAGCAAGACTGGATTCCTTAAGTCACAGAAGAAAGTGCAGGCAACTGACATAATCATAATCTGGATCCTACACTCAAAACACATTAGACTAAATGACAATGGTACCTGGTTGCCAGGACAAACTGTATATGCATAATCCACAACCCAGAGGCAATATGAGAATGCCTGAAAAAACACTGCCTGAATAGGCTCAGTGCCTGGCTGAATAACAGAGAAAACTACAGTGTACAACTTATCTCTTCCAGCCCAAAGCAAATTCCGGTTTCCACCACAGTCAGGCCCTTGTAACAGAAGGTTGCCTTTCCACAAGCCACAACCAAGGCAGACCATCACCACGGATGCCCCAGACCCTGGCTGGGGGGACACAAACTACACTGAGCGATCATAGGCCGATGGTCCCAAATAGCAGACAGCACTAGCAGAACTACCACGCGAGACATCACGAATGGATGCTGCTGCCGATTCATTCAAACACCATAACAAAGAAATGGTGCTGCTGAGGAATACGGACAATGCCTCCCAATCAATCATCCCTGAAAGGATTCTGCTCAAGAATACCACCTTTGAAGAATGGAGGTCTGACTCTCAACTTTCAACTGGAAGGCAATGACAGTTTGTCTCCACCTCTCCATTACCAGACAAGTTCTAGGAATTCACAGGGAGGAAAGCTTAAAATGGCAGCTGATAACCGACAATGCTCACCAATGCATGCTTGATACCCACTACTCAGAGATATGTCAGAAACGAACATGAACTCTCTACACCTGTTCTGGAAGGCTCATCAAGGGAACACCTACAAGACCCTGCATGGAAACTTACCCTGCGCAAGCCTGGGGTGCCTCCTCAATTGTCTTTAACTGAACCATCTGACAGGAATCTCAGGGTCAAGGATGAGGGTACAAAAGCTCTACTGAAGGAACATTGGAAACAGCCAAAGGTACCAAATGGAGCTCCAGGAGACATGGCCAGTACCATCAAAGCCACACTTGTCTCACCAGCAAACCTAACTCATGGCAATATTAAACCTGTTCCACAATGGCCTGTCCTGTTCTTTAGGAACCCTGCATCCAAACCCTCCTTTGCAGCAGAGTACAACAACAAAAGACAACTGTCTCTCACCCTCTCCTCATGTGATTTTAAGAGGATCAAAATGTAAAACCAGAAGGAACCTCTAGACCACTTCAATCTCAAATTTTCCATGGATTAAATTGAAGCACATCCTTTGAACCAGTTAGCAAAACAGACTTATGTCTCCTATCTTATTTCCTCATTGTCCTTCATAATCACTTCAGCAAACTGGATATCCAATCAACAGGCATATTCTTCCATGCAACGCCTTGCTTCATCTTTCACCATCTGTCTTAATGTCTCAGAACCGGTCTACTTTCATGCCAAGGTGGTACAATTTTTATCCTTGTCTTCTGCTATTCCCCTCAGTACGTTTTTCCCTAAAATGCAGAACAGGGGAAAAGAACCTGCAGCCGGACACTGACTTACAACTGCGCTACTATGCTGACAGAACAAGACCAATTATTTTGGAAAACCAGCTTCCAGTAGCATATGCAACTGGAGTGAAAGGAAAAGCAATTCAGGCACAGACAATTCCTTGATGAAAAGGATTCTGCTGCATTCGAGCATTAACTCTGAGAGCCATTCCTAAACTCCTGAAAGAGTGGTTCCTCACTCCTGAACTGCCCAACTAACTCATTTACTCCGTTCTTGCTACAAAACATGAACTATCTGCGCTACTTGGACACAGAACTTGCATACGAACAACTTCATTACAATCTTGCAATAGGAGACAGATCCAAAGCAACTTCAAAGACTGCTACTTACAATGAGCTTATTTAACTCATCAAAATCTTAGTGCCTCCTCCCCCCCAATTTGGATAGGAAATTCTACCCATATGTGCTGAAATTTGCATACTCCAGCTGCTACATGGTATATCGAGCCATACCCACAATGTAGATGCTGCGATGGGTATCCATCTACGGTTAAAACCCTACACATTTTAGAAAGCTGGTACACCTAGAGTGCCACCCTCTTGCCTCCTTGGGCAAAAGGTTTTTAGTGGGAGCCATCATTACACCCATGCCCTTCTGATTTCTACTGTCCTTATTTGTTACTATCCTCCAAATTCTTTAGTCCTGGGGGATGTATTCCTCTACCAAGAAACACCCAGGAAAATGGTCGGCTGGTGCCTAGATTTACCCAGGGAGCGCATGGATGTCCCTACCTGTGCGACAGACTTCCGCCAGGTAGTATTCTTGGACATCCCGACGAATCTACTATGAGGCAGGACAACCCATATGTATGGTGTGCCCTTTTGATTGTATGGGGGGAGAATATGGTACTGTATCCACTGTACAGTATACTTTTATACACCTCTGATTTTTTATGTGTCTGTCCCTTTAACAGACCATTGCTGTTGTTCTCTTGCTTCTTTAGAGCTTGTCTGGTTGTCCAGCCCTTCTTCCCCGTTCAGCTCTGGTGTTGTTTCCCCTCCGACCTGGTTGCCTCCATTGGTAGCTTCCAGTGCTTTGTGGTCGTCAGTCTAATGTTGGACAGATGTCCTCCATTTGTGTTTCTGTCTGCTGCAATGTTTTCCTGTTGAGCATGTGGTGGTTCTTCTCTGTTTTTTGGTATGATTTAGGATTTCTTGCGATAGGTATATGTGGAAGATCAGAGTTTGGCATGTGGTGTTAGTACTGCGGCTCTTTTTAACTGCTAATTGTGGTCTCATCTTATACTGGTCTTTCGACCAAAGTCATTGCTCTTTGCTGGATGTTCATCATGAGCAGTTGGAGCTTCAGAGTTCTGAAAAGCTTTTTTTGTGTGTGTGCTGATTTAAAAAAAAATAAATAAAAGTAGAAGAGAGAACTTCTTTGGGGCTTCAGCCTCTCTGTGATTAAAGAAGTAGAAAAGCGCTTCAAACCCCTGTGTGTTATAGAAACAGAGCACCCTTAAGGGGGTCTTGGATTCAACCTCTTACATTACACACTCTCAGGGCCTCCTTCAGATCCCTACTATCCTCGGATCTGTTAGGTTGGTTCCTTTTTGTTTGGACTGCCCTCCCTTGGATCCTGGTTTCTCCTTTCAGATCAGATCTGTGTAACTATTTCTTGCTAGGATCCTAAATCTTGGATCTGATACATAACTGACTACTTGAGGAGAATGGATTAGTTTTCAGATCCAGTGCCCTGGATCTGAGGGTACTAAGCGAAAGTGGTTTCTTCAGAACCGAAGCCTCCTTTGGAGCTGGGACGTGGGGCTGGTGCAGTCTCCGACAAGGTACTTCTTGGATCTAACCCCCCCTTTTGGATCTGAGCTGGTGGGCCACAGTTTAGCCAGTACAGTCTCTAACAACACTTCTTCGGTTCCTAAGCGTGGATCTGACAAAGATAGCATCACTCACCTCTCGGATCCGAATTTCTTTCTTATCTGAGCTGTTGAGTTAGTGCAGTTCCTAACAAACTCTTCTTTGGATCTTAAGCTTAGGATCCCTCTGTCAAGTGTAAGGCACTGCTCGGACCTAGACCCCCTCTGACATGTGTTGATGGACCAGTGCAGCTTCTATCATTCTTCTTAGAACTGCTGACTTACTGCTGCTTCTTTGGATGCAAAGCACCCTTTCGATCCGAAAACTGCCTGGTCATTGCTCCTTTTTTCCGTCATGGAGGTCTTGTCAGCTCTTACCAGTCAGGGTTCAGGTTGACATTCTTTACCCCCCCCCCACCGCTAGGATTCTGGTACTTAGAGGTTAGAGGTTATCCTTTCTAGATGGCCATGATGGAATCATAATGCTAGAGCCATGGACTGCTGTATACCCTTTGAGTCTTTTTTTTCTTATGCCCTTTCCTTCCTCACAAACAAGGGCTCTTGGGAACTACAGCTTCCCTCTTCCTGTCAGATGATACGGAGGTGCAGTTGCAAGCTCTGTGTCTTATCCTCTACTGGCAGTTTTTGACACTGACTTCTGACACTGCTTGGCCGGAATTTATTCCTTATTTACCCATTATATCTGTGTCTTTAATCCTACTTGGACTTATGGTACCCATTGTGGCTCTAGCAATATCTCCATGGGATATGCATTTCTTCCTTGCTCCAGCTTACACCCTTACCTCGATGACTGAAGTACCACCCTAAGTTGCGACCTTTATTCCAATCTATCCCATTTCCCTTCACTAAGCTTGAAATGTATTGCTTAGGGAAGCAAGTCCTTTTTCCCCTCATGTGATTCTAACCGTCTTTGGATGCAGTCTGGTGAGGGCGTTTTCTTCACGAAACCTGTTTTTTTAGCACCAGCCTTACATACTCTGCCTGGGTACTAAGTCTACTATCCAGAGGTTATTCCCTTGCCTTCTTAGACACCAGATTTCCTTAGGGTAGGGCGCTGCCTTTCCTGCTGTTCTGGGCAGGGATGTTTGGATGTGTTCTAGAAGTTCATATGACACTTACTGTTGCATCCAGTTAAACAGGTGCCCCAGCAGACTTTAGAGTTTCCGACTGGGAACCAGTCACTTCCTGTTCAGAGCTATGATCTCCATGCTTACCTCAGTTCCCACTATGTATTACATATTTATGACAGTAGTGACTGCTACACTGCAGTTCAGAGAACATCAGGTCTCTTCCATCTCTGAATGACTGCTACCTTACTGCTCCATCCATGTACCAGCATTTACAAATTGGACATTACCTATTTTAGGCTCCAGATCCCTGGGCCTTACTGTAAACCTGGCATATTCAGGAACTTGCATTCCTCCTTCACTTTGATCTCAACCCCAGTCATTTCCTCCTTCTTTTCATTACATTTGGAATGCATGGCTTAAGGGAAAGTTCAGTTCCCCCATATGACTCTACCATCTCTGAGTTAGCATTCCCTTTGCAGTACCTGGGTTCCTGGACCAGCTTTTCAAATACAAATAGTTAATAAGCATGACATCCAGAGGTTCTTATTCTTTTTATTCCCTTTTTCCTTTTTCAGAAGCCTAAGTCCCAGATGGCCATGGCTCAGTCCATCCTGCTGTTCTGGGCAGGGATGATTGGTTGGCTATATACATTCATGGGACACATGCTATTGCATCAGTTTAAACATGTGCTGCAGGAGATTTCAGCAGTTCCAGGTGGGAGCCAGTTATCTTTCCATTCAGAGCTCTACCCTGTGGTCTTACCACAATTCCCACTCTGTTTCTCTTTACACATGGCATTAGCTACTCTCACCTGTGATTCACAGAATTTTAGGTGTACTCCATATCCCAATGTTTGCCACCTTACTACTCCAACCAGGAATGAACTATTACTTACTGAAGTTTACTTGTCTTAAGCCTCCAGATTTCTAGGCATTACTATAATTGGGCAATTTAAATCTATTCCCAATACAAAATCCAAATTTAGAAGTTCTCATTTGAATGCTACTAAGGCCTGGTGTGGTCTAGTGGTAGAGCACCAGACTCCCAAGTACCGGTTTGTGAGTTTGAGACCTGCAGGCCTTAACTATATTTTACCCAGATAGCATCTTTGCTTTGTCTGTCCTTTCCATCATTTAGAAGTCATGAGGTGGTGTTCGCTGTTGCTTCTATCCCCAACCAGCGAGGTTAATTCTACTAGTGCCCGTACTACCTCGTCTCCTCCGATAAATGTTTCAGTGGCGCACGGAAGGTTCGCTATCCTATCCTTTGTATAGAGAGACCATAAAGGTTGACAGTCATTGATCTCCATAAACCTTTTTCTAGCTACAACACACATACTATGAGATTCAAACACCTTGCCAGACAGCATTACTTGATCTAGTCTGATTCCTCATAACTGGCCCCACAATCGGATGTCATCTGGTTCTTTAGCCATGGGGGCCAACATTATCACCATCTTCTTACTCCCCCCCCCCCCGTAACTCCGTAACTACCAACACAGCTAATACCTTTGTTTAATTTCCCCCTTTTGGGGATACTCTGTAGGGATGCTGGTTTACTGTTGGCCTCCAGGTCTCGTTGATGCTTCTACCAATTAACTATTGATGTCGGGGGTGTCTATAAAGCCAGCAAATCATAGACCTGTCATCCTCTTTGATATGTCTAGACTCGTCTACCATGATCTTTCTCTCTCTCTCTCTCTCTCTCAGGTATTACCTGGATACCCTCCATGGATTTTGGAGCCCAGTTGGGAGTTCTTATTTCTCTCTTAGAAGATCTTGCTTCCTGCTCTTCATGTCCCAGAACTAACCAAATGGTGTCTTCTTTTCCCAATGTGATTGTAAGACACTGCAGGCTAGCTTACTTCGTTTTATGATGTTAGTCAGCAGATCCACAACCTCGACCGTTCATTGCTTGCAATACTTATTTATATGTCTTTGCTATATTTCTCCCTAAGCCCCTGATAAAAACAGGTTCTGTTTACCATGTCGGCCATTTCCAGTAATCAAATGTCAAATACGTTAACAAATAACTTGCCTCTTTGGATTTCCTTTCCTACATTTATGCCTGAAACAGCCATGAAATCTGTTCAGCTATCAGTAAAAGAGTAATGTCTTTCGGCTTTTCCCGGTTAGGGGTCGCCACAGCAGAACTCCGGTCCGCTAATGATTGGCAGTGGATTTTTACGGTGCCGAGTTGCCAGCCCGACGCCCAGCCTTCAAGGAAGTCACACCCATTCACGCTCGCACCTACCTGCATATCTTTAACGTCACTCGGCCACGGAGAGGATATGCAGACTCCACACAGAAGGCTCTACAGCCGAGTATCGAACGGGAGAACCTCTTGCTGTGAGACGACAACGCTAACTTCTGCACCACCGTGGCCCTACCTGTTCAGCTCTCAGTCTGCTTTCCAATTCAGCGCTGTAATGGTGAATACTTCCAAAGAAGTTCAGAGACTTAGATTAACTATATATAATTTTTCCTTTCTTAAGCCAAGTGGGTCCAGTCTCACTACCTGCATGGATTACAGATGATATTTCTATTCATAATTTAGTAAGGCTTTACAATGGCCTTGCCCTCTGAAAGCCCAGTCTACCAGATCTCTGGTCATTTCATCTGCTTTCTCCATGAGAACTACATATTATAACAATCTACATTATATATATATATATATATATATATATATATATATATACATATATATATATATATATATATATATATATATATATATATATATATATATATATATATATATATATATATATATATATATATATATTATTTTTTAGTGGTCCAACTGTGTAGAAAATCTGACCAGCGGTTTATTCCCCCTCTCTTCCTAATGCTTGGGTTAAGCAGTCCCACATGTAATCCTGGTCAGTTAGATTATTGACTGTCCTCCGTTGATTATTTTACAGTGGGTTGGATTTGTCCTAGCTCCCTAGTCCATTTTATCCTTTCTAGGACTAATTTCTTAACATTCCTGCTATACTTTGTTTTGATACCTTTCATACAATAACTTGTGTCTTTACTCATATTCTTGTGACACTTTACATGCAGAGCATTGTTTCCAGGAACAGACCTTCCTTTGGGTTGGTGGTGCTCTCACACATCTTTCCTTGAGGGCCTCCCAAGAATTACATAGCTGGGGACTCTACCCATCCATGAGGAAGAATGAGAAGGACAACATCATATTTATGAGTTATGTACTTACCATAACTTAGTATATGTGTTGTCCTTCCTCATTCTTCCTCACCTTCCCTCCCATCCATGCGGCTTTATATTTTCTAGTAGGATATTTAACTTTGTGGCAAGCTTGAATGCTAAGGTTTCAGTCATACCCTTTTCTTATCTGTTCTGTTCCTATAATTCGGAAGACATAGGCAGCAAACTTGGTCTGCGGAGTGAGAGGTAGAGTGTTCCATTAGAGGAAGAGGGAGGAGCTCGAGTTTAGGATCTGAAGTCTGGAAGATGTAGCCAAGTTGGATCTGAGGATCGGATCTGTAACTCATGAGTGTTGAAGAATGAGGAAGGACAACACATATACTAAGTTATGGTACATACATAATTCCTAATTTTAGTTCCTACTCTACTGAATTTGTGACTTTATAAATTTCTTCAGAAATCTACATTTTTTTGTTATATTTTCCTTTCTAGGTCCCCCTGAAAAATTTTCACTATTGCAAATCAAGTTCAAGTTCTTACCTATAAGTAATATTCCCGCTGAAAGCTGATTACTTCTTACAAAATCTTCTTAATCTCTGTAATAACACTTTTTGGTGGAATATAAATATGTGTGAATGTAATCATCCTTCCTTGCCAGTAATCCCTTATTACCACAAATCTACCGTTGTTGTCTTTTTCCTCTTCTGTCACTATTGCAGCCCCTCTAACAATCAGTATTATTACTCTCCTTTTCCTTTATCCATGATATTCTGCTGAATAGCCACCCTGAAATCCTTTATTTGTCAAATTGACATGTTCATTTATTTCCAAATGTGTCTCCTGTAGGATTGCTATTAGCACTCTGTATTTCTTAATAAAATTCAATACTCTTTCCTTTTTTATTATGTCTGTAAGGCTGTTTACATTCCAATGTATTATGGATAAAGTAGCCCTTATGATAAAAATACTTTCCCATTTACTACACATGACAGTTTTTTGAATGTGCGTTTCCAACTTTTGTCTTACATGCACACACTAATGTTTGGCAGACTAATCTGTTATACAGTTGTTTCTTCTCATCTGCATTTGAACCTATGACACATTTCTTAAAGCTTTTTGCTGTAAGTCAGACAAAAAACTAAATGCATTTTCAAAACACCGCCATCCCCTGTTAACTTAGAACAAACACACAAAGCTATGTACATTTTTAACAAATGAAGTTTAACCCTCCAGATAACAGTAATTAACCCAAATCAATAGCTCCACCCACAGACATAACCTAATCTAAATTTAAGGTTACCCATGCTAAAACTTATAGCCTGTGTTTCCACTTACACCAATTTCTGTCTTCTTTTCTTATCTGCATTCCCCTACCAGATGTGAAAAACAGCTTGTACACTTTCAGAAAACATTAACTTTTAGCCCTAACAAAAAATGCACTGGTTACCTTTGAATAAAACGAAAGTATGCAGTTTTCTGTTAAATCTATTAAAGTATTAAGGCTGCTGGTGAAGCTACTATCTCTTATTCACTTCCTTAATTCAAAATGTATTTTTCATTAAACTGCTTGTCATTGTACCTTTACAATTTGCAGTTTCCTCAGCAGAAAATACTCAGAACTCGCAAGATTAATTGTTTGCACCTGCAGACAGTTTGTCTCAATGGAAAAGTAGTTAGCAATGAGAAAAAGAAAAACAGCTAACAACTTGCAGATGCACAAATGAATCTTTGTAAATGTCACTCAGAACAATGTGTACAGCATTTCATTGGCTAACTGCCTTCAGCTATAGACTTATTGTCTATTACTGAGAACATTTTCTAATGGAAAAAATAAGCTAATATCTTTGCAGATTCAAAAATCATATAATTTTTCATGGCTTTCATCATTTTGTGTTATTTTCAAGCCTATTTTCTAATAAAAAAACAAACAAAAATGTTTATATGTTAAGCCAAATACATTAATCTAGACATCCCACCCTTATAAAAACAAGGGAAATTATCATGTTAGTTCTACATATAATGCCACAGTGGATCATCTGTTTCCATTTCTTCCTGTCCTCTGCATCTTGCTCTGTCACACTAACCACCTGCATGTCCTTTCTCACCACATCCATAAACCTTATCTTAGGCCTTCCTCTTTTACTGTTACGTGGTAGCTTCATCCTTAGCATATTTTTCCCAATATACTCAGCATCCCTCTTCAGCACATGTCCAAGCCAACGTAATCTTGCCTCTCTGGCTTTGTCTCCAAACCTTCCAACCTGTGCTAACCCTCTAATATACTTAATGCCTAATCCTGTCCACCCTCATCACACTCAGTGCAAATCTTAACATCTTTAACTCTGCCACATTCAGCTCTAACTCCTGCCTTTTTGTCAATACCACTGTCTCCACCCCATATAACATAGCTGGTCTCACTACCCTCTTGTAGAACTTCCCTTTCACTCTTACTGGTACTCGTCTGTCACAAATCACTACTGACACTCTTCTCCACCCTCTCCATCCTGCCTGTACTCTCTTCTTCAACTGTCTTCCACACTCACCATTACTCTGAACTATTGATCCCAAGTATTTAAACTCTTCCACCTTCGCCACCTCTACTCCTTGCATCCTCACCATTCCTCTATCCTCCCTCTCATTCACACACATATATTCTGTCTTAGTCCTTCATATATATCACACACACACACACACACACACACACACACACACACACACACACACAAACATATACATATATTCTCTTTCTCTATGCATTGCAAAACTTCTTTTTGAAGATTTCCAGGTATGAATTTTGTTGAATTTAACATTGTTATTGATAGAAAGACTGCTTTCAATGTTTATAATGCAAAAATGCATTTTCTATCTTTTTAAAGTAAAATATTATAGATCAGTTTCAGCTCTTTGCCAGTAGATAGGAAACATATTTGTGGGTGTTTGCAGACTCACAGAGAGTTATTTTAATTCATGCAGCTCATTTTCTGGGACAGTATTTTTTTCTTTTGTGTGATTTTTTTTTTTCCCCTTGACAACTTCAGCAAATTACTTGAGAATTTAACCCCACTATTCATATGGCAGGTATGTCTTCCCTTTCAGACTACTGTGCAGGTTAATATGCTGCTTACATCCTGTTCTGCACTAGGGATGGTACACAGGCTCCAGAGTTTTCTGTTCACTTTGTAGGCAAGCAGTAAGCGGGCCAGCTACTATTTGAGTCTTGAGATGACTCATTGCTGCTTTTAGGCTCTTCCATGGTTTAGTAATTGACATCGCTAATGGTATCTTTGCCACAGTTTTATAGTATACCAGTTGCACTTTTGAGTGTTACAGCTGGTCTTCATGAAATTTGTTTTGCTTCTGTTGTTTTGGTGGTGTTACCTACACTTAGTTTAATAGTTATTTACATTATTTTCTCATTAAAATTGCTGTCCTGATTTGGTTTAAAAGCTTGGGTCTCGGCATTATAATTTCTTTTTTGTTTTTTTATACAGTTAATTGTTAATGAATACTTCGCTTTCAGTAATGTTTATGTCATCTGAGGCTTACTTTGTTTTCAGGCATTTCTTCAGGACCTTGTGCGGGATCTGTTCTGTGAAGGCAATGATGTTTATAGTGAACGTGATTGGGTAGAGGCCCTGGGCTACTATAATGAAGCCTTGAACATAGTTGATTATGCAGAATCAGAAGGTATCCGCATTTCTGCAGTAGTGACCGAGAAACTTTATGCCAATCGTGCTGCTTGCTATCTGAATATGGTAAGTGGCATCTGTAGTCATATGCTAATCCATTAGACCACACCATTTAGAATAAATGCCTTTTTCAGTAGACAATGACAGTGAGCATTACTTTAACATTTGTTTAATCTATGTTTAAAGAACTGATAGCCGAACAATGTGATATGTGTATCATTATTTGATGAAAAGGGCTCAGTTTTCTCATAGCTAGCAGGTAACTGTGATGACAAGTATCAGCATCATTTATCCTGTAGTAAGCAGTCATTGAGTGGAATTTGGAAAATGAGTTATTACTGTTTGATGTTGACTGTTGTAAGGCAGTTATGCTGATACTAAATTTGAAGCCACACTTCATAAGGTGGGCTGTAAATTGGGTCTTCCTGAGTAATGAAAGATAGGCAACCGTCTGTTCAATAAAAAGGGCTTGTTGCAATGGATATGAATTTTCCCACTGTCTCCCTTACCAGCTTGACGGATATGGGCATCTTGAGGCAATGCAGAAATTGCCTTATATTTCCTTACAATCAAGCTAATTCTCAAACAAGCTGATATGTTATGTGAGAGAAGTATTTACACAATGTCACTGGAGGCAAAGCTCTCCTAATGTCAATCAGGTCGTTAGTAATATACACGCTGCACCCATCACACACCGTTGAAAACAGACACGTAGACCCACATGTGTTGTGGCACTTAAATGTAACCTTCCTAAACCCAAAGGCCTACTAGATGAAGTACACATAAACTCCCTTAGCAGTCCCAAATACACTCTTTCAAAGTAACACCCACATCAACACATACAGCCACATCTCATGGAGCCTGTACTTCTAAGCCTGTAAGGCAAGCCGTCATACAATGTAACATTCTGGTCATCGGAGACTCCATTGTGAGACACACTGATGTCCCTGTCTCCATGCTGAGTAAGGAGAAAGTCACAGTCAGTTGCTTAACGGACCAGGATCCACCACATTACACATGCACTCAGGTCATTGGACCCTAAGTACAGTATGAATAAGTCATAGTCCATGTCGGTATAAATGACCTGAGATGTAACTTCCTAGACTATATGAAGAGAGACATCATGGCGCTTTTAGAATGTATGTCCCAGGCTGGTATGAACCTGGTGTTTAGCAGCATTACCCTCTCCAGGAATGATGCCACAATACAGACAGTGGGTGCCTGACTTTAATAATTGACTTAGTTTCTGGTCTCATTCTAAGGGGGTGCAGTATTTGTCAGCATGGAATACGATGGTCAGTAGACTACTCTGCTTTGCCAGGGATGGTCTGCTCCTCTCCCCTCTAGACTTTCTTTTGGATGTTAGCTAAAATATTGTCTTCCGCATCGTGCCTTTTTTAGGCAATGGCAAACTAAAAGTAGTTCTGACATAGCAAATCAAAACCAAGAAAATCTAAAGTTGTTACTTCTCAGTGCAAGGAGTCTAAACAAGCATAGGCACCGGAAGCTGTGTAAGACCGGGGGGGGGGGGGTGAGAGGGGCACTTAGTGATCTAAAAGGACAATTTTTATAACTATTTAATGCCACAGCATAGGTTCACTTGGAGGATATTTTAAGCTTAGCCAATTCCCTTTTGGTGCTTGAATTAACATTTCCTGATTGGTTTTACCTATCCCATGGTTGATAATTGCATATTAGCCCTAGTGAGAATAAATGTGATCATACCATAGATACTTTGAGGGGACCCATGTAAGGGATGCAGCATTTAGGAACTGTCTCTATCCATTAGTGGCATGAGGGGCAATCCTGGAGTACATTTTCTATTACCCATCCTTAGATCCAAGTTGCATTTGAATATGGATGGATGAGCTTTGTTTTATTTTTATGGATAGTCTGTTCTGAAACAGTGGTAGCCTCTGTGATATATATCCATCTCTCCACAACATTTGGTTTAGGTACCTGAACTGAGTATTTCTGATGCCATTTGACTTGTTGATGTTCAGTAGGTCCATCTGTATTAGGTCGGAAGATGCCTTGTATGCTAGACATGTCACCTCTAAGCACTCTTTAGGATACTGAGTATAGTAATAAGCTTTTTTAGGTGGTCCATGCAAAACCTATTGTTTAGGACTTGTATCCTTTTAGGAAGGTATCTCTGAAGGTATTCCAATTGTTGCATGGGGCTGGACAGACACATGCCAAAGTGGGCATTATACAAAATTATTAACCTAATGAGAGCTTTGTAATGGGGGACAACAACATTTCTAGATCTAGTCACAAGCTGTGCAATATAGAAAGGCTTTCTTATGACTCTGGACACATGCTGGTCTAAGTTAGGTCACTGTACATACAAGTTCCCAAATGCCATACAATTGGGTCAGTTCTCAGAAGGCATTGTCATGATTTTGACACCAGTTATTATTTGGGACAAACCTTTCTGCATTATGGTTAAGTCATTTGGGGATTCAATAACTGCTCCTAGCTTGCAGTCATCTCAAACTTAGCTGGCAAAAGCCCTTTGGTATTTCCTTTTACTTTTGAGATGTATATGCCAAACAGAAAAGGTCTCAGCACTGAACCCTGGGGACTCCATTGGTGACTGGTCTCTTCCCCTGTTTTGATCTCCTGCATCCTGTGGGCAAGTTGGCAATCCAGCTAGTGATGCAAGTGTTTGCTCCTACATTATTCATCTTTTGTACTACACCTGAGTAGGGGATTGTGTCAAAAGGCTTGGCCAGGTCAAGGTAATGTGGTGTAAACTGTTTTACCTTCATCCATTGCTTTGGTAACAAAAGTAAAGCTTAAAATTTGCTAATAATTTTGAACCTTTCACACTTTCCTCTGGGCTGTTTTCAAACACATTTTTAGGGCCATGCATACATGTATGCATTCTTTGATTCACCTTCCTGAATGATTAAATTATATTCCTTGTATAATACAGCACCAGTTGTTAGAATGCGTTTTAAATTTGCAGTTTTGAACAGTCTTCTAGTAAGCAATGAAACAAAATGTATGAACCAATAATGACAAAACTACCCATTTCAGAAAGTTTCAACCATAAAAGGCCACTAAAACTTCTCTCATTACAATCCACCAATATCAGTAAATATGCAAAATGTCTGCAGAAGTAACTCATCTAAATAATTCCACATTAAAGGAATCTCTAACTAATGAAGAGGTTGCTGCTAGGAAACAACTTTATATTTCATTGATGTTCATCGTGTTTCACTGTTGCGGTCATTACACTTGGGTTATCCTGCTGGCAGGCTACCCGCAGTCGGCCAGAGTTCCAAAGTCTAGGTCCGGCATCGGTTGCTTTCGCCTCTTCCCTAATGTCAGTGCACCAAGGGTATAAAAGATGCAGCCAACGCCATTTTTTTCAGTCTTTCTTGCCGCGCGGTGCCCGAAGCAAAAGCAGTTCGCAAGTGTCGATCAGCCGACTCCAGAGATTTTCGAAATAGAGTTTCAAAACCGAAGTCTTCAATAAAGCTAAGTACCCCGTTGGGGAAACTTTTTCTTGCTCCAGACCGATGTCAGTAAAAGTTAATAATTGTATTTCTTGTGGGAAGCAAACACCTCATAAGGACTTTCACTCTTACTGTATTCCTTGCCTAGGTCCTGACCACGACGTTACTAGTTGTCGGTTTTGTGCTAGATTCAACAAACGCACTATTAAACGTCGGTTTGATTTTGCTTTACATTATTTTGGCCGAAGGTTTAATTACATAATGCCGTGGGAACAACCAACGACCGGAATTTATAAAAAACGTAAAGACAAAGAAAAGGACAGGCATCCGAGGTCCAAAATCAACGACGAAACCTCTTCTAGGCCAGTCGCCAGTTCGCCAGTTCTCAGTGAGGCGCTTTCGCAGCCCCTGACACCCGCTACCTCAGAGCCACAGGCTGTTACCGACAGCCACATGGAGACACCGAGGCATGTGGAAACTCAAGGTATTGGGCCTGTGGAAACTATTCCCTCAGATGGGTCCGGAGCCGCTGAGCAGGCATCAGTTTCTGAGGGTGTTTTCAGACCTTCACAGCTTAATATTAAGTCCACTACAGCAGCCAAGGCAAAGTCAAAAACACCATTAAAGACAAGAAAACAAGTACAGCATTCTCCTGAACAGTCATCCATGCCAAAGAAACAGATGCTTAAAATGGCCGAAGACCTAATTACTTTAATCAGGGGTTCCCATCCCCCTCCTGACAAAAGGGCTAGGCAAGACACTGACTATGATTCCTCTGACCAGGTTTCTATTTCCTCTGATTCCTCGTCTGATCAGGGATATTCTCTCCCTCCCTATGAGGACTCTGATGCAGAAGAGTCTATACCCTCAGCCTCTCTGCCTGAGGATTATTCTTTTGGGGAAACCCTGCACACCATGAGGGAGCATTTCCATTGGGAGAGCCAGGATTACTCAGAATCCAAGAAAAGGCTCAGAGATTTTCTTTTATTGCCTCAGCACAGGCCCCTGGCAATTCCCCCTGTGCTTGATATTGTTGATGATGTTTTCTCTGAATTCAGTCTGTCTCCTGATTCTTTAGCCCCTGCACCAGTCAAGCCAGACAGGTACTACAGGGTCCCTAACTCTCATAAATTTCTTTACAAAAACCCTGCTGCAGACCCAGAAACAATTTCTCAGGGTCCTAAAGGGGTTAAGGCTTCCACTGCTAAAAATCCTGTCCCCTCGGATAGGGATTCCAGAGCTCTGGACAGATGGGGGAAAAAAGTTTACACTTCGGCTACTTTAGCTGTAAGGACTTTAAATTGCCAGTTTCACAAGCTTAAATATCAACAGTACCTCATGTCCTTGTTAAAACAGAAAATGGTTACAAACTCTGAAAGTTCTGACTAAGGAAATGCAGAATTTATTGCATGCAGTTGAACAAGTGGGAAAGCATACTCTTCAATGTGGTTTTGATTGACTAGAGGCTTCTTGTAGAGCCGCAGTTACAGCCTCTAGCATTTGTAGGCATGCTTGGTTGAAAGAACAAAGTTTACCTGAACATGTTAAAGTAAAATTATTGGATGCTCCACTACAGCATGATACTTTGTTTGGTGTTAAGGCAGAAGAGGTGTTAAAGAAAATGGAGGATAAAGCAAAATCAATGCAGACAGTAAAGGATTTCTTACAGGTTCAACCACCTAGGTTTAGCAGAAACTGGCCTTCAAAAAATTGGTCCTTTCCGGTATCAGACAGGCCACAAAGAGGCAGATACAGATGCCCAAGAGGCAGATCTCAACCCCAAGGCTCCTACAGACCAAAACAATGGGGTACTTCAGCCCCCAAAGGAGGAGAAGACAAATCACAGCCTTATAGGAAACAGTCCCAATGACTTCCCTCTACAAATGCCAAGCACTTATCTTTTGGCAGCACCCCTAGGGGGCAAGCTAGCACTTTTCTCAAAAAATTGGCACATAATCACCCAGGACAAATGGGTACTGAATATTGATGTCCTTCAAGGATGCATCTGCAGTCATCACATATGGGTTGTCCTGCCTCAGCCTGAAGCAGAAGCAGTTCATAAGTGCCAGTAATTCAGCTAAACCGAAGACTTTAAAGCTCGATGTCAGATAAAATTAATAATTGCTTAACACTCTTAGATGTCGTGAAACTGACAACCTCGGTCCGGAGGCCACTGCCTGTATTGTTATTGAATCTCCCATTGAATCTGGTGTCCAGGAACCTGCGCTGCCATTCCCTTATTCAAAACTACAAAACTACACCAGCAGCCCAGGCCTCCCTCCCACCCCTTCCATAAAGGCATTCTCGCCTTCCAGGGTTATCCTCAGGGGACCCTACAGGTTCTCAGATGATCCTTAGCTAGCAAAGGACCTTATTTCTCCCCACTCCTCAGATGGAGGCCTCTGGCTCTGCCTCTCTCAGACTACAGGAGGAGGCTTTTTAAAGATTAAGGACCTTCTTGCATTTGCCTTTTACAAGGCCCACTCTGCTGATCCGAAACTGGTTGCAGCTGTCACTACAAAAATCCACTCCCCTCTGAAAGGGAGTCCAGGGCTTTAGCGATGGGGGGTAAAGTGTATACTTCTGCTACCCTTTCTTATTGGCTTTTTATTGTAAATTCACCAAGGTATGAACCAAGGTGAATTTCTTTACCTGAACCCCTGATTTTCTGCAGGTCCAACCCACAAGATTCAGCGGTCCTTTCCAGACACAGAGAGATTTCAGAGAGGCAAGAACAGGCATGCCGCAGCCTCCCAACCAGAGAGGTAGTGCAGGACAGACTCAATGACTTTGCTTTGACATTATTCTCAGAAAATTGGCACATTATTACAAGGGACAAATGGACACTACAAATAATAGACAAAGGATACAGGTTCTATTTCCACACATTACCGAAAAGAAAAGGCACCAGAGACCTGCCACCAAAATCAAGGGCAGGCTTTTTGAAAAAATCTCAAATGAAAGCAAATGAGAGCTATAGAAAAGGTCCCTCTCTCAGAACAACGCCAAGGATTTTATTCCAGACTATTCCTTCTTCCAAGAAAAGAAAAGCAATGGAGGCCTATTATACTTATCTTATTGTGCCAAAATTCAAAATGCTGACTCTGCAGCAACTCCTTCCCATGCTGGGCAAGGGGTCTTGGCTGGTAACTCTGACCACTCAGGGGAGGCATACCTGCCCTATCAGACAAAGCTGCAGAAGACACCTCAGATTTCTTGCAGGTTCAGAGCATTATCAATTCTCAGCATTGCCCAAACACTTGAATTATGCCATTCACCTTCTTCAGGCCTTGGGATATACAGTCAACATTCACAAGTCAAGACTTGTTCCATCCCAGAGAATAACTTTTCTAACTCAGCTGACTGCAAGGAAAATCCTGCAGGCCCCTTGCATTCTTCTGATTCCCCAGCAAAGGCTACATATGGAAACTACAATGGTACCTAAGGAGTTTATGGACTCAGCACAGTCACAGCTTGAAACTTTGATACCACTCATTCCATGCCTTCAAAGGGAATTTCTGTGGTGGGCTCAAGCAAGCCAGTCAAACAGGGGTCTGCCCTTCAGCAAACCAATAGCCAGCCAAACCATTACACCACGGATGGGGGCGCACATGGAGGGAAGGTGCATTCAGGACTGTGGTCACAAAAGAGCTACGCATGCACATAAACCAAAAGGAAATGCTGGCAGTGATACATGCAATTGAGGCCTTCAAGCTATTTCTACATCAAGGCCACCTGCTAATAAGGACAGACAACACCACAGTTATGTGGTCCATAAACAAATTCCTACCCTCTTTGCAGACTGGCAATGAATCTATAGAGAACTTCCTTGACACTCAATATGAGAGCTACAATCCCAGTTGTGCCAAGGAAGATATACTGGGACAGCTTAGCAGGAACATCATGAATGCACACGATGGGATGCTGCCCAGACATCTTCCATCAGATAACACAATCATGGGGGAGACCGGACATAGACCTTTGCCTCCCCACACAATCATCAGCTGAAGAAATTCTGCTCAAGGACATACCACCCACAAGCATGGTTCAGCTGGAGAACTCTAACTCTAACACCTCTTCCATTAATGACCAAGGTCTTACTGAAGATCAGGACAGAGCAGCCAAGAGTGATTCTGATAGCTCCGGACTGGCCAAGACAGCACTGGTAAACCATGGCTTCTTCCACAATGGCCGCTTCTCCTGACACAGCACAATTACAAAACTCTGCATTGCAACCTGAAAACATTGCAACTAACTGCCTGGAAAATACCTTGATTCATCACCAGGATAAGCTATCCAAGAGAGTGAAGGATATCATCATGGAAGCTCGCAGGCCTTCCACAAGAAAAGCATACTCAGCAAAATGGAAAAGATTTCAAACTTGGAGCACCACAAAGGGCCTAGATGCAAAAGTTATGAACATGGCACATATCCTGGAATATTTGGCAGAAGTGCTCCACAATGGCCTGTCTTACTCTTCCATTAAAATTCATGCTTCAGCAATTTCAGCAGAGTACAATACTGATCCACCTGTCTTCTCTCATCCTCTCCTAAGACAGTTTCTAAGAGGAATTAAAAACATCAATCCTCCAAGGAAACCACCAGTGCCTACTTGGGAACCTTAACTTCGTGTTGGAAAAACTAACACTGCATCCCTTTGAACCAGCAGCATCTGCAGAACTACAGTTCCTGTCTTGGAAGACTGCTTTCCTTCTGGCCATAACCTCAAGCAGAAGAGTATGTGAATGACCACCCTCCCTCATGCAGTGCAGCCAGCTTATCTTTCATCAAGACAGAGTCTCTTTGAGAACCAATCCTTCATTTATGCCAAAGGTGGTATCCAGGGTCTCATTAAACCAAGCTATTCACCTGCCTACCTTCTTTCCAAATCCACAGAACAAAGGGGAAAAGCTTCTGCACACCCTGGACATACACAGACAGTTGCACTACTACTTGGACAGAACTAAAAGTTACAGAAAAACTGACCAGCTGTTTGTAGCATATGCTGCTGGTGCACAAAAAAAAAAAATTTCAAAACAGACAATTTCTAAATGGATAGGAAATTGCATTTGTTTTTGTTACTCCTTTCATGGAAAAACTGTGCCAGCTAACATTAGACCTCATTCAACCAGAGCCACAGCCACCTCCACAGCCTTCTTAAGAGGGGACATTTTAGAAGCTGCTACATGGAGCTCGTGCATACATTTTCCAAACATTACAACTTACCTTTATATTCCAGATCCAGAGCAGGCTTTGCTATGGCAGTCCTGCAATCCTCCCCAGATTGGCTATGGTATTCTACCCATATGTGATGACTGCAGATGCATCCTTGAAGGACATAGTACAGTTTTGTACTACCATAAATGTAGATGTCCGATGGGTATGCATCTGCAGTCACTCCTTCCCCTCTGTGGTATTTCTTGGGTACTTTTCCCTCTCATAGCTAGCTGGGGGTGTATTGTTTTCATACATATATATATATATATATATATATATATATATATATATATATATATATATATATATATATCTATATATATATGTGCATGTTTGAATTTGGGTATTTCTCCAAATTTAGCCTTGCACCTGGCATCTGGGGCAGAAAAACTGAGGAAGATGCCTGAATCAGGACAACCCATATGTGATGACTGCAGATGCATACCTATCGGACATCTACATTTATGGTAGGTACAAAACTGTACTTTTCTCAGGGTTACAGGTTCCACTTTCACACCCTTCCAGAATAAAAAGGTATGCCGGACCTGCCACAAAACCAATGGGCAGAGGCACAAAAACAAATTGCTGCTCTCATGGACATGGGAGCTATTCAACGAGTGCCACAGCAAGAACAGGGACAAGGATTTTACTCAAGACTTTTCCTAATACCCAGAAAGGACAAAGCCTGGAGACCAATACTGGACTTGTCAATCCTAAATACTTTCCTGGATGTTCCAAAATTCAAAATGTTAACACTACAGCAACTTCTCCCCATGCTGGGCAAGAAGGCTTGGCTAGATGTTCATGGGTTATCCTGCCATCAGACGGTTCCCCAGTCGGCCTGAGTTCCAAAGTCTTGGTCTGGTGTTGGTTGCTGTCGCCTCCTCCCTGATGTCAGTGCCACAGGGGTATATAAGATGCAGCCAATGCCATTTTCTTCAGTCTTTCTTGCCGCGCGGTGCCCGAAGCAGAAGCAGTTTGCAAGTGCCGGTCGGCCAACTCCTGAGATTTTCATTCCGAATCCAGAACCGAAGTCTTCTACAAAGCAAAGTACCCCATTGGGGAAACTTTTCTTGCCTCAGACCGATGTCAGTAAAAGTTAATAACTGTATTTCTTGTGGGAAGCAAATACCTCATAAGGATTTCCACTCCTATTGTGTTCCATGCCTAGGCCCAGACCACGACGTCACTGGTTGTCGGTTTTGTGCTAGGTTTAACAAGCGCGCTATTAAACGTCGGTTTGATTTTGCCCGACATTATTTTGACAGAAAATTCAGTTACACCATGCCGTCGGAACTTCCAACGTCCGGAATACATAAAAAGCACAAAGACAAGGACAGGCATCCGAGGCCCAAAACTGATGACGAGGCCTCTTCTAAGCCAGTCGCCGGTTCTCCAGTTTACAGCGAGGTGCCTACGCAGCCCCTGACGACCGCTTCCACAGAACCACAGACTGCCTCTGACTCCCACGTGGAGCTGGCTGGGCCTTCGGACGCTATAGGTTTTCAGCCTACCGAAACTAACCCTTCAGGGGGAACCGAAATAGCTGAGCAATCCACAGCCTCAGAGGGTGTTTTCAGACCTACCCAGTTAACCATTAAACCCTCTGCTGAGTCTAAGGCCCCCTTAAAAACAAAGAAACAGATACAGCATTCTCCAGGACAGGCTTCCATGCCTAAGAAACAAATGCTCAAAATGGCCGAAGACCTAATCACCCTGATCAGGGGGTCCCATCCCCCTCCTGATAAAAGGCCCAGACAGGATGCGGACTATGAATCTTCTGACCAGGTGTCCATTTCTTCGGATTCATCCTCAGACCTAGGATATTCTTTACCCCCTGATGACGATTCTGATGCTGAGGAATCAATTCCATCAGCCTCTCCGCCTGAGGACTATTCCTTTGGGGAGACCTTACATACCATGAGGGAGCATTTCCATTGGGAAGGCCAGGATTACTCAGAATCCAAGAAAAGGCTCAGAGACTTCCTTTTATTGCCTCAACACAGACCCCTTGCTATTCTGCCAGTGTTAGATATTGTGGATGATGTGTACACTGAATCCAGCTTAAACCCTGACTCCTTACCTCCAGCCCCAGTTAAACCTGATAGATATTACAGAGTCCCTGACTCTCACAAATTTCTGTATAAAAGCCCTGTTGCTGACCCTGAAACTATTTCTCAGGGACCCAAAGGGATTAAGGCCTCATCAGCAAAAAACCCAGTTCCCTCTGACAGAGATTCCAGAGCATTAGACAGATGGGGAAAGAAAGTATATACGTCTGCAACTTTAGCAATGAGAGCCTTAAATTGCCAGTTTCACATGCTAAAATATCAGCAATTTCTGATGTCTCAGTTGAAACAAAAGATGCTTCCAAATTCAGATCCTCCTAATTTTAAAGAAATGCAGGATTTGTTGCATGCAGCTGAACAAGTGGGAAAACATACTTTGCAATGTGGGTTTGATTCCTTAGAGGCCTCCTGTAGAGCAGCAGTTACAGGCTCTGTCATTAGAAGGCATGCTTGGTTAAAGGAATATAATGTTACCAGATCATGTTAAGGCAAAATTATTGGATGCACCTTTGCAGCGGGATGTGTTGTTTGGAGTTAAGGCAGAGGAGGTATTAAAGAAGATGGAGGATAAGGCAAAATCTATGCAAACGGTGAAGGATTTCTTACAGGTTCAGCCTCCTTGTTTTAGCAGAAATTGGCCAACAAAGAATTGGTCCTTTCCAGTCACAGACAGACCTCAAAGGGGCAGATACAGACGTCCAAGAGGTAGAGGTCAAGTACAAGGCCCTTACAGGCCTCGACAATGGGGTACACCAGGCCAGAAAGAAGGGGAAGACAGGCCACAACCTTATAAAAAGCAGCCTCAATGACTTCCCACTACAGCTGCCAAACAGCTCTCTCTTGGCAGCCCCCTTAGGAGGAAAACTGGCACTTTTCTATCACAGTTGGCATTGCATCACCAAAGACAAATGGGTTCTCAACATTGTATCTCAAGGTTACAGGTTCCACTTTCACACTCTGCCAGGGTTAAAAGGAATGCCAAATCTGCCACCAAATCAATGGGCAGAGGCTCAAAAACAAATTACAGCACTCATGGACATGAGAGCTATTCAAAAGGTACCACCACAGGAGCAAGGACAAGGATTTTACTCAAGACTCTTTCTGGTTCCCAGAAAGGACAAAGCCTGGAGACCCATTCTGGATCTTTCTTCTCTAAACACTTACCTGGATGTTCCGAAATTCAGAATGTTGACACTACAACAGCTTCTTCCCATGCTGGGTAAGAAAGCTTGGCTAGTGACTTTGGACCTCAAGGAAGCATACCTGCATGTCCCTATCAGACAAAACTGCAGAAGATACCTCAGATTTCTAGCTGGTTCAATGCACTATCAATTCTCTGCACTACCCTTTGGCTTATCTACTGTGCCCAGGGTCTTCACAAAGTGCCTGGCACCAGTAATTGCATTTTGCAGGAAAAAAGGAATTCAAATGTATCCATACCTGGACGACTGCCTGATTCAAGCAGAGAGCAAGGAGATTCTTCTAAAGCATCTCGTGTTCTTAAAAAAGTTATTAAGTTTCCTGGGGTACACAGTAAACGAAAAGAAATCAAAACTAGTGCCCTCACAACAGATAATATTCCTGGGTGCCAGCTTGAACACAATGGCCCAGATGGCTTATCTCACGCCAGACAAGCAAGGACAACTGACTCAATACTTTCAATTGATGGCAACAAAGACCCAACTCCCTATAAGAAAAATTCTGCAGGCCTTGGGCTACATGGCATCTTGCATACTACTAATTCCATATGCCAGACTGCATATGAGGAAACTACAATGGTACCTAAAGAGTGTATGGTCTCAACACTGTCAAAGTTTGGAAACAGTTATACCACTTATTCCTTGTCTTCAACAGGAGTTTCGATGGTGGGCTCAAGCTTGTCACCTCAACAAGGGGCAACCTTTTACTCAACCCACAGCCAGGCAAACACTGACAACAGATGCATCGGATTACGCCTGGGGAGCTCACATGGCAGGAAAATGTATTCAGGGCGAGTGGCCCACAGAGCAAAGGCATCTTCACATCAATCAGAAAGAGATGCTAGCTGTACAAAATGCACTTATAGCTTTCAAGGACATGCTACATCCAGTACAACTACTACTAAAGACAGACAACACCACAGTTATGTGGTACATAAACAAGCAAGGGGGCACACACTCCTACCCCCTCTGCAGGCAAGCCATGACCTTGTGGAACACAGCTCTAGACTACCAAGTTCATCTGCAAGCACAATTCCTGCCAGGAGAGAAAAACACACTGGCAGACGACCTAAGCAGAAACATCATGGATCCCCACAAATGGGAATTGAATCCACAAATATTCAGAATGATAACACAAAAATGGTGGAGCCCGGACATAGATCTGTTTGCATCCCCAATGAACTGCCAGCTACAGAAATTCTGCACAAGGAGTTACCATCCACAAGCATGGAAAGTGGATGCCCTCTCATTCAGCTGGAAAAACCTGCAAGTATACGCTTTCCCTTCTTTACCTCTCCTTCCAAAGGTACTCATAAAAGCCAGGCAAGAAGAGCCAAAGATGATCCTGATTGCACCAGACTGGCCACGCCAGCACTGGTACCCAATCTTAAAGAACTTAGCACAAGAACCACCCTGGATTTTGCCTCAAATTCCACATTTGTTGACACAGCACAACAATCAGATACTTCACAGCCAGCTAAAGACCTTAAACCTAGCTGCATGGAAAATTCCTTAGTCAAGCAAGCAATGCCTCTCTGCAAAGCTGTTATGGATGTCATTCTGGAGGCCAGAAGGCCTAACACCAGGAAAGCCTACTCGGATAAATGGAAGAGATTCTGTGCCTGGAACCAGGCGCACAGCCTTGACCCTCTTGTCCCAAACATTCCTCAGATACTTCAATATTTAACTGAGATGCTGGACAAGGGCCTCTCCTTCTCATCCATCAAGATCCACGCTTCAGCCATTTCTGCTCATTACAACACGGATCCACCAATTTTTTCTAATCCTTCACTCAAACAGTACCTCAGAGGGGCTAAAAACATAAGACCGCCCAGTAGAGCACCTACCCTAACTTGGGACCTCAACTTTGTTTTGGAAAAATTAACTTTACCTCCTTTTGAGCCAGCTAACACAGCAGAATTAAAATACATCTCTTGGAAAACTGCTCTGCTACTGGCAATAACATCAGCACAAAGAGTTTCAGAATTACAGGCACTAATGGCAGTGGAACCTTTCCTTATTTTCCACCAGGACAGGGTGTCTTTAAGAACTAACCCTACGTTTATGCCAAAGGTGTTATCAAGTGTGGCTCTAAACCAAACTATTCACTTGCCAACTTTCTATCCAAAACCACAGAACAAAGTGGAGAGACTACTACATTCATTGGACATTCACAGGCAGTTACGCTTCTACTTGGACAAAACCAAAGCTTTCAGAAAATCTTAGCAATTATTGGTAGCATATGCTGCAGGAGCACAGGGAAAAGCCATTTCAAAACAGACTATCTCAAAATGGATAGGACATTGTATACATTTCTGCTATACTCACCATGGGAAACATGTACCTAGCAGCATTAGATCTCACTCCATCAGGGCAACAGCCACCTCAACTGCCTACCTCAGAGGAGTACCTACCAAGGATATTTTGGAAGCAGCAACATGGAGTTCTGTGCATACCTTCACCAAGCATTACCATTTGCCTTTATACTCCAAATCCAGAGCTGGCTTCGCCACTGCTGTGCTGCAGGGCCTTATAGCCACCCCTAATGCCTTATAGAACCAGCCTCTCTACCTCAGCTTTGGGATTCCACCCAAGTGTAATGACTGCAGCAGTGTAACATGACAAACATAGTACAGATGTTCTTCAAGGATGCATCTGCAGTCATCACATATGGGTTGTCCTGCCTCAGGCAGCCCTTCGGTCGGCCGGCTTCCAAAGTCTGGGTCTGGCGTCGGCTGATATCGCCCTTTCCCCGACGTCATAGTGCCTGGGGTATATAAGTGTCAGCCGACGCCATCTTCCTCAGTCTTTCTTGCCACGTGGTGCCCGAAGCAGAAGCAGTTCGCAAGTGCCGGTCGGCCAGCTCCTGTAATTCAGCTACCGAAGACTTCAAAAGCTAAGTACCCCGTTGGGGACTCTTTCTTGCCTCAGCCGATGTCAGATAAAATTAATAATTGCTTAACTTGTGGGAAACAAATACCTCATAAAGATTTCCACTCTTACTGCCTCCCCTGCCTAGGCCCAGACCACGACGTCTCGGCCTGTTCAGCCTGTGCTTCCTTCAACCGACGCACTCTTAGATGTCGGGCAGAGTTTGCAGAGGAATTTTTTGGGGCTAGTTTTGCTTACAATATGCTGTTGGAGACTCCGACTTCACATTTAATAAAGAAATGGAAGGACAAGGACCGACACACGCGGGCCGTGCTTTCTGCTGAAACCACGGCCAGGCCTACCGCGAGTGTCTCGGTCTCGGCTGAAACAGAGTCCTTGGTCCTTCCGTCCACCGATACCGCTCTACAGACAACCTCGGCCCCGGAGGCCCCTACGGAGTCGGTTACTGAATCTCCATCAGAAACTGGTGTCCTGGAACCTTCCGACACCATTCCCCTAGACAAAACTACACCAGCACGTGGTGCAGCCAGGCCTCCTGCATCCATGTCCATAAAGGCATTCTCTAGGGCTAAAGGTGCTAAACACTCAAAAGCTGTGCCTCCCAGGGTTATTCCTCAGGGACCCTCTACAGGTTCACAGATCCTAAGTTTAGCAGAGGACCTTATTTCCTTAATTAGGGGCTCACAGCCTCATCCGGACAGGGGCTCTCAACCTCCTCCAGATAAAAGGCCCAGGGTTAAGCCCTCTGATCCTCACTGCTCAGATGAGGCCTTTGATGGCTCTACTCTATCGGACTACCAGGGGGAGGCTTTTTCGGCCTGCGAGGATTCTGATGCAGAGGAATCTATCCCCTCGGCTTCCCCTCCTGAAGAGCTTTCCTTCGGGGAGACACTTCACACTATGAGAGAGCATTTCCAATGGCAGAGCCAGGAATTCTCTGATTCCAGGAAGAGATTAAGGACCTTCTTGCATTTACCTCAGCATAGACCTTTGGCTATTCCTCCTGTTTTGAATGTCACTGATGATGTGTACTCTTGAGTCTAGCACAACTCCTGACACTCTTCCTCCGGCTCCTGCCAAACC